>NC_058081.1:16203681-16297693 GCF_014858855.1 Bufo gargarizans
GAAAATGATTGAAGTGAAATGAAGTGATTTTTGTCAAAAAAGTGTGTTTTTAAAACCCCAAAAAAGGATGGGTGTATTTCTAGCCTAAATTGCACACTGACTAATCCAGATGTTGTAGATTGCCAAAAAAATGCTGATTTGCAATGTCACAAAAGCTCAGATGCAGTGCTGGTGCACTGAGCTTGCATAAAATGGCCGCCGCCGCCACCCACCTAACAGAATTATAAAAGTAATTCTTGTTTTGTCAATGGCCTCAGGGCAGGGTAAATCGATTGTGCCCTGCACCCACACAACTATTTGTCTGTAGATCACTGAGTTAGATTCTCCCCTATTCTCTCCCTGAAATCACAAGTCCAGCCGCATCCTCTCCCTACACTAATAACAGCAGAGTGATGTGCAGCGCTACGTGACTCCAGCTTATATAGAGGCTGGGTCACATGCTGCTCTGGCCAATCACAGCCATGCCATTAGTAGGCATGGCAGTGATGGCTTCTAAGGTCAGACAGTTAACTGCTTGTTGATTGGCTGCTCTGCAGCCTTTCAAAAAGTGCCAAGAAAGCGCTGAACACCGAACCCGTACCCAAACTTTTACTGAAATGTTCGGGTTCGGGTCCAGGGTCCAAAAATCCTAAAGTTCGGTAAGAACCCGAACTTACAGTTTGGGTGCACTCAACCCTAGTCATCATGCCATAATAAATACCTGCCACCTTCTTTCTAATGGACAGTACTAGAGAAACATATAAGATGTCATCACTTCATGGCTCCAAATTCTAAAATATACAGCACGATGTGGCATGTACTCAAGTTATCTTCTAGCGTGCATCCTCAAGCTCCAGCGACATAACGACAAGGTGTTACCTGGACCATCATACCCGCAGTCCATTAAGGGAAAAATTATGGGAACGTAAAACCAGTCATTAGATATCTTAAAGGGGATCCCTATATGAAGCATGTGTATGAAATAAATTCATTTAGGCTCTTAGGTTTTACAGTATGTAACCTGAAGGTCCATTCCGCCTCCTTACGTAGTAGGAAATTATCAACATCGGCCCCTCTAGGAGGCGGTCTCACATGCTCAATTCCCTGGAAGTTCATACAATTAGATCTTCCTGGATGGAATATCATGATGTGCTGTAACAATGGGGTATCATTCTGTCTTGCAATATCAGAAAGATGTTCCCCTATACGTCTCCTGAACTTCTTCTTCCTTTTCCCAAAATATTGCCTGCGACAGATACATGTGGCCAGGTACACCACCCCCACCGTCCTACATTTAATAAAGGTTCTTATATTATAACTGTGTCCAGTTACAGAGCTGGTTACAGTGTCGCCATTGTGAATCACCTTACAAGCTCTACAGTTGCCACATTTAAATGTGCCCGGTGGTCTCCTTGGGAGCCACGTACCACTGATCGGAGTGTTAAATGTGCTGTGATTGGAGGATATGCCATGAATCCTGTAGTGTCCTTCGTATCTCATTGTGAGCCACATCAAATGTCCCTATTATTATCATTTTCCCATCCTCAGATTTTTGTTTTTTAGGATATAAAAGACTATCCCTGTCACAACTCGCAGCATGTTGAAAGGCCGTTCTTAAGGATGATTCAGGATAGCCTCTCTGCCTGAATCTCCTGTGCAGATCATCTCCTGTGCAGATCATCTAAAATCTGTCCATTCAGAGCAGTTCCGCCGAGCTCTGAGATACTGACCTTTGGGGTTTCCTCGCTTAGGTGGCAATGGATGTCCACTATCCCATTGAAGCAGGGAATTAGTGGACGTCGGCTTATGGAACATTTTTGTGACTATTCTCCTGGTTTGGTTAACACTAATGGAGAGGTCCAGGAAGGTGAGGTGAGACTCACTGATCTTAAACGTGAAATACAGTCCCCACTGGTTGACAAGTGAGGACAAAAATTCCTCAAATCCTTCCTTGGTACCTCTCCACAAGATGAACATGTCATCTATGAATTTCATCCTCAACAAAATGAATGAGGCCCATTGTTCCATTGATTCGCCAAACACTACCTCTTTCTCCCATCAGCCCAAGTACAGGTTAGCGAATGTAGGGGCACAAGGGCTACTCATCGCCACCCCGCTGAGCTGGTGGTAGATGCATCTGTCAAACGAGAAGATGTTTTGGCTCAGAATGAATTTGAGCAATGTCACCACAAACTCATTGTGCAATGCAAAGTGTGTACCCCTCTCCAGCATGAATGTCCTAATCACCTCACATCCCTTATCATGCGGGATGGTGCTATATAGGGCCTCAATATCCAAACTTGCGAGTAGTGTGCCTTACTCGCATTGCAAATCACTGAGGCATCTCAAAACATCCATAGTGTCCTGGATATGGGACGGTAGGCTTACAACAAATGGTCTGAGGACACGATCTACATAGATGCTGATCTTTTCGATTATCCTCCCTATTCCAGATACAATTGGCCTTCCCTTCAGGGGAGACCGGAGACGTCCCCTTGTGTAAAATGTTTTTTTGTTTTTTTTTTTATTCAAAATGGCCAATTTGCCTTTTTTTTGTCACTTAACCTCCCAAAAAATGCAATACAAATCATCAAAAATTCACACACTGGTATCACTGAAAAATACGCCCTGCAAAGCATGATCCTAGCTCCATACACATAAAAATAAAAAATTAATTATAGGGGGCTAGAATATAGCAATTAAGACAAATACATTTTTTTTTACAACGCTTTGAATTTTTTTTTCAATATTAAAACACTATAGAAGTGTGGTATCGCTGAAATAATACTGACCCAGAGAATGAAAGTAACAGGTCAATTTTATCTCATAGGAAATGCCATCAAAACAAAACCCATAAAACGCGTTTGTGTTTTTTTTCCAATTCCATCCCAATCAATATGGAACATTAAGTGGTGCCATTAGAAAGTGCAACTTGTCCCGCAAAAAAACAAGCCTTCATTTGTCTAGAAAAATAAAAAAAGTTACGGCTTCATGAAGGCTGGGAGAAAAAGGGAAAATGCAAAAACGGAAAACTGCCGGGTCCTCTAAGGGTTAAAGGATATGGACACATTTGTAAAAAAAAATATATATATATATATATATATATATATATGTTTACACTAATTCATTTCTTTTGTGGAGAAAATAATTTCTCCAATTGGTTCTATTTATCTATCTTTTTTTGTTTTTGTTCTACAGCCTGCTTTGCTTCCTATGCACAGCAGGCTACTAACAGTGAGTTTACAGAAAATCCGTCATCTGACGGATTCTCTGTAACTCCTCCTTGCTCCACACAGGAGCTCGCACTGTCTCTCCCCAGCAATGTCCCATCCACTTCCCCCCTCCTCCAGGATGGCAGTCTGCTTCAAACTGCAGACATAACCCCTTCCATGCCACGGTCCTTAGGGATCGCTGTCTGGAAAGGGCTAACCATTGGGCTGCTGCTCTGCTGTGGCAGCAGCCCGATGCTTGAATGGATAATGTGGGAAACATGCCCCTAACCCCATCCCCCCTGTTCAGGATGCCCATCTGTGCCCCCATCCCCACTGTGCCCCCATCCCCACTGTGCCCCCATCCCACTCTGGAAAAAGTAAAAAAAAATAAAAATTATCCGCACATATAATTGGTTAAAAAATAAATAAATACTAAACATGTTTTGTATCACCGCGTTCGTAACGACCCGATCTATAAAGGGATCATGTTACTTTCCCCGCATGGTGAAAGCCATAGAAAAAAGTATGATAGAATTGAAATTTTGCCCACCTCGCTTCCCAAAAAATGGTATAAGAGTCATATGTACTTAAAGTTAGCACCAATCAAACTGTGACCTCATTCTGCAAAAAATGAGCGCCTACCTACGACAATCACCCAAAAAATATAAAAAAAATCGAGCTTTCAGAAAATGGAGACACAAAAACATGATTTTTTTTCAAAAATGCTTTTATGGTGTAACAAAATTTAAAAAAATGCACATATTAGGTATCACCGCATCCGTAACAAATTGCTCTATAAAAAATATCATGTGATCTAATCCGTCTGGTGAATGCCGTAAAAAAAAAAAGTGCCAAAAAATTCATTTATTATTACCTTACATCACAAAGTGCAATACCATGCGATCAAAAAGTCATATGTGTCCCAAAATGGTACCCATCAAACCGTCATCTCATCCCGCAAAAAATGAGACCCTACATAAGACAATTATGCAAAAATTTAAAAAATATGGCTTTCAGAAAATGGAGACACAAAACATGATTTAAAAAAAATAATAATTTAGTTTTGCAAATCCCAAAAAATAAATAAAAAAATAGACATATTAGATATTGCCGCGTCGTTATGACCTGCTCTATAAAAATATCACATTATGTACTCTGTCAGGTGAACATTGTAAAAAACCAAAAATAAAAAAACTCTTCCAATTGGTTCTATTGGTTACCTTGCCTCATAAAAAGAGTAATAAATATATACACACACAGTGCACAACTACACAACAACCTCTACCAAAAGATTTATATACTGCAGGAGTAACCCTAAGATATATATGGGAGGACTCAAAGCACATATATAAATATGGAGGTGCAGGCCAATGGATCCGGCAACAAATCCAGGACAATATAAGAATTTAAAAAAATGGCAGCACTCTCACAAAAAAATGAGTGAAAAGAAATACTGCACTCTTTATTCACCCCTGTGGTCGCAACTAGGGATAAGCGAACTTGTGTTTCAAGCTTGTCGTACAAGGTTCAGGTTCCGGTTATGTAAGAATTCCGTTATGGATTCTGCTACCACGGACCATAACGAAGGGTCCATTCACACGTCCACATAATGGGTCCGCATCTGTTCCGCAATTTTACAGAAGGAGTGCGGACCGATTATTTTTCAATGGGGCCTTACAAGATGCTGACAGCACACCATGTGCTGTCCGCATCCGCACTTCCGTTCCGCGGACCCGCAGAAAAATAGAGCATGCCCTTTTCTTGTCCGCAGCCACGGACAAGAATAGGCATTTCTATCATAGTGACGGCCATGTGTGGTCCGCAAAATGCAGAGCGCACGTGGCCGGTATCCATGTTTAGCGGATCTGCAATTTGCGGACCACAAAACAGTTGCGGATGTGTGAATGGACCCTTATGGTCTGTGGTAGCGGAATCAATAACAGAATTCTTACATAACCTGAACCTTGTACGCCGAACTTGAAACACAAGTTCACTCAACACTAGTCGCAACGTTTCAGCTGATAGCTTAAAAAGAGACTCTGTGAATGAGCTGAAAACAGTGCGACCACAGGGGTGAAGAAAGTGTCTGAGAGTGCGGACATTTTTTTCTTATATATACAGTGGGATGCGAAAGTTTGGGCAACCTTGTTAATCGTCATGATTTTCCTGTATAAATCGTTGGTTGTTACGATATAAAATGTCAGTTAGATATATCATATAGGAGACGCACACAGTGATATCTGAGAAGTGACATGAAGTTTATTGGATTTACAGAAAGTGCTATAATTGTTTAAACACTATTAGTCAGGTGCAGACATGTGGGCACTGTTGTTGTTGTCATTTTATTGATTCCAAAAGCTTTAGAACTAATTATTGGAACTCAAATTGGCTTGGTGAGCTCAGTGACCCCTGACCTACATATACAGGTGAACCCAATTATGAGAAAGAGTATTTAAGGGGGTCAATTGTAAGTTTCCCTCCTGTTTTAATTTCCTCTGAAGAGTAGCAACATGGGGGTCTCAAAACAACTCTCAAATGACCTGAAGACAAAGATTGTCCACCATCATGGTTTAGGGGAAGGATACAGAAAGCTGTCTCAGAGATTTCCGCCGTCTGTTTCCACAGTTAGGAACATATTGAGGAATAGGAAGACCACAGGCTCAGTTCAAGTTAAGGCTCGAAGTCGCAGACCAAGAAAAATCTCGGATAGACAGAAGCGACGAATGGTGAGAACAGTCAGAGTCAACCCACAGACCAGCACCAAAGACCTACAACATCATCTTGCTGCAGATGGGGTCACTGTGCATCGTTCAACCATTCGGCGCACTTTACACAAGGAGATGCTGTATGTGAGAGGGATGCAGAGGAAGCCTTTTCTCCGCCCACAGCACAAAAAGTGCCGCTTGAGGTGGGCTAAAGCACATTTGGAGAAGCCAGCCTCATTTTGGAATAAGGTGCTGTGGACTGATGGAACTAAAATTGCGTTATTTGGCCATAACAAGGGGCGTTATGCATGGAGGAAAAAGAACACAGCATTCCAAGAAAAACACCTGCTACCTACAGTAAAATATGGTGGTGGTTCCATCATGCTGTGGGGCTGTGTGGCCAGTGCAGGGACTGGGAATCGTGTCAAAGTTGAGGGACGCATGGATTCCACTCAGTATCAGCAGATTCTGGAGACCAATGTCCAGGAATCTGTGACAAAGCTAAGGCTGCGCCGGGGCTGGATCTTTCAACAAGACAACGACCCTAAACACTGCTCAAAATCCACTAAGGCATTTATGCAGAGGAACAAGTACAACGTTCTGGAATGGCCATCTCAGTCCCCAGACCTGAATATAATTGAAAATCTGAGGTGTGACTTAACCCCTTAAGGACACAGCCTTTTTACACCTTAGGACCAGGCCATTTTTTGCAAATCTGACCAGAGTCACTTTAAGTGCTGATAACTTTAAAACGCTTTGACTTATCCAGGCCGTTCTGAGATTGTTTTTTCGTCACATATTGTACTTCATGGCACTGGTAAAATGAAGTCAAAAAAATATTTTTTTTCAGTTTCTCTACTTCTGTAATACATAGTAATACCCCCAAAAATTGTGATGACTTTACATTCCCCATATGTCTACTTCATGTTTGAATAATTTTGGGAATGATATTTTATTTTTTGGGGATGTTATAAGGCTTAGAAATTTAGAAGCAAATCTTGAAATTTTTCTGAAATTTACAAAAACTCAATTTTTAGGGACCAGTTCAGGTCTCAAGTCACTTTGCAAGGCTTACATAATAGAAACCACCCAAAAATGACCCCATCTAAGAAACTACACCCCTCAAGGTATTCAAAACTGATTTTGCATACGTTTTTAACCCTTTAGGTGTTGCACAAGAGTTATTGGCAAATGGGGAGGAAATTTGAGAATTTCATTTTTTTGTCTAATTTTTCATTTTAACCCATTTTTTCCACTAACAATGCAAGGGTTAACAGCCAAACAAGACTGTATCTTTATTGCTCTGACTCTGCCGTTTACAGAAACACCCAATATGTGGCCGTAAACTACTGTACGGCCACACAGCGGGGCGTAGAGTGAAAGGTGCGCCGTTTGGTTTTTGGAAGCCAGATTTTGCTGGACTGTTTTTTTGACACCATGTCCCATTTGAAGCCACCCTGATGCACCCCTAGAGTAGAAACTCCATAAAAGTGACCCCATCTAAGAAACTACACCCCTCAAGGTATTCAAAACTGATTTTACATACATTTTTAACCCTTTAGGTGTTGCACGAGATTTAATGGAAAATAGAGATACAATTTCCAAATTTCACTTTTTTGGCAGATATTCCATTTTAATATTTTTTTTCCAGTTACAAAGAAAGAGTTAACAGCCAAACAAAACTCATTATTTATGGCCCTAATTCTGTAGTTTACAGAAACACCCCATATGTTGTCGTAAACTGCTGTACGGGCACACGGCAGGGCGCAGAAGGAAAGGAATGCCATACGGTTTTTGGAAGGCTGGATTTTGCTGGCCTGGTTTTTTTGACACCATGTCCCATTTGAAGCCCCCCTGATGCACCCCTAGAGTAGAAACTCTAAAAAAGTGACCCCATTTATTTTAGAAACTACGGGATAGGGTGGCAGTTTTGTTGGTACTAGTTTAGGGTACATATGATTTTTGGTTGCTCTATATTACACTTTTTGTGCGGCAAGGTAACAAGAAATACCTTTTTGGCACAGTTTTTTTTTTGTTATTTACAACATTCATCTGACAGGTTAGATCATGTGGTAATTTTATAGAGCAGGTTGTCACAGACGCGGCGATACATAATATGTATACACATTTTTTTATTTATGTAAGTTTTACACAATGATTTCATTTTTGAAACAAAAAAAAATGATGTTTTAGTGTTTTCATAGTCTAAGAGCCATAGTTTTTCCAGTTTTTGGGCGATTATCTTACGTAGGGTCTCATTTTTTGCGGGATGAGATGACGGTTTGATTGTTACACTTTGGGCGTACCTGCGACTTTTTTGATCACTTTTATTACCTTTTTTTGGGAAGTAAGGTGGGCAAAATTTCAATTTCATCATAGTTTTTAATTTTTTATTTTTATGGCGTTCACCGTTCGGGTAAAGTAACATGACCGTTTTATAGATCAGGTCGTTACGGATGCGGCGATACCAAACATGTGTAGGGAATTTCATTTTTTTCATTTTTAATCAGTGATAAATGTGTTTTTTGATTTTTACTTTTTTTTCACTTTTTTATACTTTTTTTTTACCCAGACCTACTTGGTTCTTGAAGATCCAGTGGGTCTGATGTCTGTATAATACAGTACTGTACTCTATATAGGGTACTGCACTGTATTTTACTTACACTGAACAGATCTATGCCTTCAGCACAGATCTGTTCAGCACCAGAGCAGCACCTGAGCAGGCGTCCTGTTGCCATGGGAACCTTCCCCGTCTGCCACAACTTCGCAGACGGGGAAGGGTGAGGACGGGGCTTCGGGGGGCTGTCTGGGGGCTCTCTCCCTCTCCCATCGGGGGGCTGCAAAGGCACAGCAGCCCCCCGATCGGAGAGGGAGGGAGCTCCCTGCGCTGTTAACCTTTTCCATACAGCGGTCCGTACGGACCGCTGTATGGAAAGGGTTAAACGGCTGACATCGCATCAACGATGTCAGCCGTTTATACCAGGGTGCCAGCAATGTGCTGGCACCCTGGTTTACCCACTGTACACCAACGATTATTCAAGGGGAGGCGGGCGGGGGATCGCGATGAGGTTAGCAGTCTGCCCCTGAGGCGGCCAGAGGAACCCGAAGTAGGGGTCCTCATAGACTGGTCCTGTGAGGAACCACAACAGGCAGGTGGAGACGGGACCGAGGTCTCTCTACCGGGATGCTGGGCAGCTGGCCCAGACCCTCAGCAGCAGCCGGAGTTGCCAGTTGTGGATGCAGGTGGTCCTTACTCACAAATGTTGAGGGACCTCACAGACTGGTCCTGGGAAGACCCACAGATGGCAGGTGGAGATGGGACCGAGATCTCTCCACCGGCCCTACAGGGATGCTGGGCAGCCGGCCCAGATCTCCAACTCCAGATGGGGGTAATACAGGGAGAGAAGTGTGTCGTCCTCCCTTCCCAGCAGCAGAGGGTGTTAATATGAGAAGAGACAGCCGGTCTCTCTCCCCAGCGGCAGTGTACTTTGAAGGGAGAGGAGACAACCGGTCTCTCTCCCCAACCACAGGGGGACAGCACCTCTAACTCCAATGATGCAGATGGGACCGCAGTCTCTGCACCAGGCCTACCGGGATGCTGGACGGCCGGTACAGAGTCCCCACCAACCCCGCAGGAATGCCAGGAGGAGGAGGTAAGCAATCCCTCCTGTCCACAGCTGATCCGCAACAAGGTCCTGTGGGTAGGATTCCCTGACCCCATCCCAGTGGAAGAGCTGGCATCTGGGCAGAGCGCAGTTGGCCTCTGCCCTCCTCTATCCCCTTCTCCAGAGGCTGACTCCACACAGGCTTCCCCAGCGGAAGAGCTGGCATCGGGGCAGAACACAGTTGGCCTCTGACCTCCCCTATCCTCTTCTCCAGAGCCGGACTTCCCACAGGTTACCCCAGCGGGAGAGCTGGCATCTGGGCAGAGCGCAGTCGGCCTCTGCCCTCCCCATCCTCTTCTTCAGAGCCGGACTTCCCACAGCCTACCTGTCACTACCAGATCTTTGAGAAGTTCTGATAGATGTTCTTCAGTACTTCCTGCATGATCTTCTTTTGTTTTGCTTTCGTTTTGACATCTCTCCTCCCTCTCCCAGCTGTCATCTATTAGCAGTGATTGCCTCCCTATATATCTCCTCCCCTTACTGCCTCACCTTGCAGTTTATACAACTTCCTGGAGTGTGCTGATGCTAGAAGCTGTTACTGCTGCATCCACAAGATAAGTCCATCCGTATTAAGTGTAGGGAGCTGGTGGTCGCGTCCCCTCACTTTTATAGGGTGTTCAGGTGTCATACAGTCGAGAAATGAGGGTATGCAATTTTCTACCATTGAGATTTTTGCATAGGCTGAGCAGTAAGGGAGAGAGCTAGGGCTGTTACAGGACTTACCCTTTTGTTCCTTAGTTTTGGATCAAGTCAGTCGGATCTTCATTTGTGTCTTGTAGTTCTCTGTAACACCATCCGTGACATTATAAACCGTCTCAAGCATGGATCCGGTTTCACTTTTGACTGAATGCATGCAGGGTCTTTCATTGGAGGTAGCAGATCTCCGTAAAACTGTATCTCAGTTTCAGGTGACCTGTTCAGCTTGCGTTCATGAAGTTTGTTCTGAGCCTAAGATCTCGCTCCCGGATACGTTCTCCGGGGGTAGTGAGAATTTTGTTCGTTTTAGAGAGGCTTGCAAACTCCATTTTCGCCTACTTCCCCATTCCTCTGGTGATGAGGAGCAGAGGGTGGGGATCATCATCTCGCTGCTCAGGGATAACGCTCAGTCTTGGGCCTTTTCGCTGCCGGTGGGGGCACGGTCCCTCCGTTCAGTGGATGAATTTTCTTTAGCCCTGGGTCAGATATATGATGATCCGGATTGTATTGCTCTGGCTGAATCTAGACTATGTCTTTTATGCCAGGGTAAACAGTCCGCAGAGATATACTGTTTAGAATATTGGAGATGGGCAGCTGATACTGGTTGGAATGATGCTGCACTCCGAAGTCAATTTTGCCATGGTCTTTCAGAGGGATTGAAAGATGCATTTGCCTTTCATGAGAGACCTACCTCCTTGGAGTGTGCCATGTCTTGGGCCGTTTGTATTGACAGGCGTCTTAGAGAGAGAAGCAAAATCACTCCTTCCTGTCATACTCAGTCCAAGGACAGTGCCGCGGTCTCATTCAGTGATCAGGGGTCTCAGTCTCTCTCATTCCCCTCTGAGCAGGAGCCCATGCAGCTGGGTTTGCTTGCCTCTAACAACAGAGGATTCAGCTCTCAGAGGAAGGTTTGTTTTTGTTGTGGAGGTATAAATCATTTGGCAAATGTTTGTCCCTCTAGGAGATTCAGGCAGTTTTTTTAGAGTAATAAAGTAACAAAAAGAAAAAAGTCCCCTAAAAACGTTACAGCTGTTACTATTGGCAAGGTTGATGTGGAAATTGAAGGTTTTCCGTTTGCTTGTAGTTCCCGTTTTGTCCTACCTGCCAGGGTGGAGCTAGAGAGCAAGAACATTATTTGTGAGATTTTTGTAGATAGTGGAGCAGCTGTCAATCTAATTGATAATCAATTTGCTATAACACATGGTTTCCAGGTATGCACTTTGGGAAAGGACATACCTGTTTTTGCTATTTAATCCGCTCCACCTTCTCAAAAATCAATAAAAGGCATAGTTCACAATATCCGTTTGATTGTGAGTGATACTCATGTTGAGGATGTGTCATGTTTTGTCCTAAGCGGGTTACCTACTCCTCTAGTATTGGGGCTACCCTGACTCACTAAACATAACCCCACCATTGATTGGCAAGCGAGGCAAAGAAATGGTTGGAGTGACTTTTGCAGAGTGAATTGCCTCTCGACATCTGTTTCAGAGGTTTCTACTAAGACTGTACCATCTTTTCTCTCTGAATTTTCAGATGTGTTTTCTGAGAGTGGTGTTCAGGAGCTGCCCCCTCACAGGGAGTACGATTGCTCTATTAATCTCATCCCAGGTGCCAAGCTGCCTAAATCTTGTTTATACAATCTCTACCAACCTGAAAGGGTCGCTATGCGTGCTTATATCTCTGAGAGTCTGAGAAAGGGACACATACGACCCTCGAAGTCACCTGTTGCCGCAGTTTTTTTCTTTGTTAAGAAAAAAGATGGTTCTTTAAGACCATGTCTGTATCACAATTCGTGACCCTTATCCGCTTCCTCTGATCCCGGACCTGTTTAACCAGATTGTTGGGGCTAAAGTTTTTTCCAAGTTGGATTTAAGAGGGGCATACAACCTGGTCAGGGTCAGAGAAGGAGACGAATGGAAGACGGCCTTCAATACCCCTGAGGGCCATTTTGAGAATTTGGTTATGCCTTTTGGTTTGATGAATGCTCCAGCCGTCTTCCAGCATTTTGTGAACAGCATTTTTTATCATTTAATGGGGAGATTTGTACTAGTGTAGCTATATGACATTTTGATTTTTTCTCCTGATTTCAAAACTCATCAGGACCACCTACGTCAGGTCTTGCTCATTCTGCTGGAGAATAAATTGTATGCTAAACTGGAAAAATGTGTGTTTGCGGTTCCAGAAATTCAATTTCTGGGGTTTCTTCTCTCCGCTTCTGGTTTTCGCATGGACCCCGAGAAGGTCCACGCTGTGCCTGAGTGGGAGCTGTCTGAGAATCAGAAGGCGCTGATGCGCTTTTTGGGTTTTGCCAATTATTACAGGAAGTTCATTTTGAATTATTCCTCTGTTGTTAAACCACTCACTGATATGACTAGAAAGGGGGTAGATTTTTCCTCCTGGTCGGTAGATGCGCTTAAAGGGCCAGATTTATCATTAGCTCAGGTCAGAATAATAGAGTGAAAAAGTCCCCCAAAAAGTCCCAAACGCTAAAACTGCGCACAAATTTGCGACTTTTTTCTGCTCTGCACTATGCTCGCCAGTTTTCTGAAAGTGGGCGTGTTTTCTTATGTAAATGAATCTCTAGACAGATTTACTATTGGGACTATTTAAAAAGTCGCAAAAAAGTTGCAATTTCACTCCAGTGAGGACCATGCTTATCTTATGAGACTTTTTAATAGAACATGCGACTTTTTCATAAAAACATGCTAATTTTTCGTAAAGATGTGCGACTTTTGTAAAGCTACTTACTGACGGATAAACTGCTACCGTCAAACCACATTTATTACAATCATAAAGGGCCGATCATAAATCTGACTTGGCTAAAACTGACTTTAGCCATATGTTAAAGTGGAGTGAGCTGTCAGAGTCATGATAAATCTGCCCACTCAATAGCTGGGGACATACAGAACAGAGCCAGGCCCCAGAATTCAACAGGTCCAGTATTGGTTTGTGGTTGGACTGCCAGACTAACTCAGGTACTGACCGTGAGGTCAGGTATCTGGTTAGTCTTCCCTGGGAGGCGGAGATGTATGGTGAAACCAACCTCGCCACTGGGTTTTGGAGGGGCCTGGCTACTAGCCTCTTGCCCCAGGATTATGGGCCCTCTCATCAGCCAGGCCTCCTTTGTTCACAAAGGACTTGGACTAACTTGAACCCCTAGTCTAATTCGTGCCATTTTGGGATGTTGTAATGTCTATGTGTATTGAAAAGGGTGGGACATTGTATACGTTGAGTAGGGAGGTCTGTTCCATTGTCTCTCTGTGTGTATTGGCGATGTCCTTTGTCCTGAGAGATAATTGAATTACTTCTCGGTTGTCTCCAGGACAGAGGATATTGTGTATTCGCCTGCCTGTGATGATTGCATCAACCCAGTGTGAGATAATTCTATCACGGGCAGAGGGAAGGATTTTGTGTGCGAGTGTCTGAGTGTATTGTACGTGGTTATTGGATGTTTTTACAAAACCCTGTGGGTGGTAACCTTGTTGGAAGATGTGTATAAAATGCTTGTGTGTTAAAATAAAGAGGCTGCTTTATACCTTCATGAAGTTTTGGCTCATGTTTGGGGAATGCGATAACTACACTCTTGGGGATTGCTATATCACAATACTCCCCTTAGTATAAGCTCTTTTAAGAGCTTGTTCATGGCTCCTGCTCTCTGGATGTAGGAGAGGTTCACCCACTGGAAGCTGAAGCCCGGTCTTGGGTCCAGCGTGGGTGGAGGACGGTGAGACCCCAACCAAGCTGCGGTGGTTCGTGGGGTCTGCAGTGCGTACGGTGTCAAGTGGAGTGCTTGGAGTCCTCGGAAAGCACTAGGAGCATCTATCGACGGACGTACTCGGTCGGGGTGCCAGCATATCCGTTACAGATACCCTATTTTGTTTGTTTTGTGGCATGTCGAGAACCATTTTGTAGGGGTATTCCTGGGTAATTATCCGGGCTGTGATACTTTTACCCGGATAACAATTCTAATGCAACTTAACCTATAGCATTTGAATTTCCATATGATTAGACATCAAACACCAGGAATCACCCTATGTCATGCTATTAAGAGGCTAACTTGACCACACATTTGGGTCGTTGAAAGGCCTAGTTTGTTTGACCCCACATCACAACCCATTGGTTGTGTGACTAAGGGGTTGACTTGGCCTTAGATCCATGCTATTGAAATGCTTGGTCGAGTTAATATGACAACCTGTCTGTATTGAACACATATCACAATCTTTCTGTGGGTCAATGACTTTTGTACAAGCCACCGATAGAAAAAAATAGATTGTGATATCAGACCAGATTGAGTATACTATCATACCCTCTGTGACTCCATTTTTTTGGCTGGAGAATTTACCCTAAGCAAAGGGATCTCCCACAATCTTGTCACCGGAGAAGCTCTCCCATGGTAAGGGACCTCCGGGATACAATTTTTTCCCCTGATGAATCAGATATCATTGAGGAAACGCGTCGGGACACTGTGATTATCTGAAACTATATATATGTTTACGCTTTCGGGACTCCATGACCGATAGTCTAATATATACAGTATATACATTTATTTGTATGTGTGTGAGACAGACCGGGTGTCGTGTTGTGGGCGGCTTACAGAATTACGGCGCCTACACCGGACCTCACTCATCGCACATACCATGCCAGTCTTTATGCCCTCTTTGTAACCCACTTGGTCTATTATCAACGGGACCTATTTCTGTCTATCGGGCAAAGCTGGGCAGTCCATACTTAGGGAGGGTGATAATAGGGTCATTGCACTAGTTGGGGTGAAGGAGAGATAGTGACAGGGTTGCCTAGGGTCTTGACCCAGCACTGTGTCTTTCTGTCTAGGTACTTAGGTACCCTTCATCCTGTCTGTCAACATTTTTGCTGTCCCTGCATATGGTCCTCTCCCATCTCCGCCATCCTTTAGGAGAGTAGTGTAACCAGTGGCTACAAAACTAAGTGTTTAGTACTAAAGGGCCTACAATTTTATCTTTAAAGGGAACCTGTCACCTGGATTTTGGGTATAGAGCTGAGGACATGGGTTTGTAGATGGCCGCTAGCACATCCGCAATACCCAGTCCCCATAGCTCTGTGTGCTTTTATTGTGTAAAAAAACCTGATTTGATACATATACAAATTTAGCTGAGATGAGTCAGAGCTTGAAAATATGACTCTTCGCTGGTCACACAAGTAAGATATGACTCTTTTGTGTTAATTTGCATATGTATCAAATCGTTTTTTTGACACAATAAAAGCACACAGAGCTATGGGGACTGGGTATTGCGAATGTGCTAGCGGCCATCTAGCAACCCATGTCCTCAGCTCTATGCCCATGTTATTAAACTAAATAAGCTACCCATTACTTGTTAATAGATTCTGGATTTATAGGGTTTAGCACACTAGATGGTAACTGTAGTCTGACCCACTATAATTGGTTGTGTTATTATTGAGCTCTAATACTACTAATCTCAAACCACCTTATGTTATAGATGAGCAATTCTATGACACCTTGATTCTGTAATTTGGGTGAAAAAGTGCTCTATTTTTTCAGTTATTGGGTTTTTCCACCTTGTTTTAATTCCATTAGGCCTTGATTCTCTAATTGTGGTTAAAAACCGGCCTAATACTACTGCTTTTGGGGTGTCCACCTTGTTTTATAGAAAAGTCATTCTATAACACCTTGATTCTGTAATTGAGGTGAAAAAAAGCTGTAATAGTACTGTTTTTGGGGTGCCCACACTTTGTTATTAAAAAAGTCATTCTATAACGACTTGATTCTATAATTGGGGTGAAAAGGCGGTCTAATTCTACTGCTATTTTACACTTAAAATTACTGTCCAACAGACAGGTGCTCGGGCCTTTCAATGGAACTGGCATTAGCAAACACCAGTTCTCGAGCCACTTGTTAATCTCCCTAATCTCCCGTTGCCTTTCTTGTGTGGCTCGTGGTACAGACAGTATTTCGGAAAATACTACCTTTGAGGTCCTTGCCCTAAACTTTTGACCTAAATCCCTGAAATCATTTTTAAGGATTCTCCACCTACCTCTAACTTTGTCATTGGTTCCAATATGGACGATGACCGCTGGATCTTCTCAAGCCCCTCCCAGTAATCTGTCAACCCGATCCGCGATGTGTCGAACTCTAGCGCCAGGAAGACATCACACTGTTCGGCGGTCACGGTCTTTGTGACAGATTGCCCTATCTGTTCCCCTAATAATGGACTCTCCCACTACCAGCACCTGTTTGGCCTGCCCTGCTCTCCTGGTTCCCTGCTTACTGGAGCTGACATTCCCCTGACTGGCAGAGGAAGGGTCCGGCTACAGCAGTGCCGTCCCTGGACTGACATCCCCCTCTTCTGCCAAACGTGCAAACTTGTTGGGGTGTGTCAGATCAGGGCTAGCCTCCCTGGCACTCTTCCCTCTACCACGCTTTCTAAAATAAAACCCATAAAATTGTAAAAAAAAATTGAAAACAAAAAGAAAACCAGACATATTGGGTATTGCCACATCCATAACGACCAGCTCTATAAAAATATCCCATGATCCACCCCGTCACCTGAACGCCATAGAAAAAATAAAATAAAAACTGTTCTAAAACAACAATTTTTTTGTCACCTTCTATCACAAAAAGTGTAATACCAGGTGATCAAAAAGTCTTATGCACCCTAAAATAGTACCAATCAAACCGAACATCCCATACCAAAAAATTGACTGTAAAGCAATGACTCCTTCATAAACTTAGGGTGGTCACTTTTAAATAGGACCATGTTGTTCCTATCCATGGGCTTTACAAAAAGTTCAGTCCGTAGTGTGCCTTCGCTACCGTATACCATAGTGTCCAGGAATTGTAATCCTGTCTGTGTATGTACAGATATGAATTGTAACTCATCATATATGGAGTTAACATAGTGTCGGAACTAAAGGAGTCCCTCCAGTGTACTGGCCCATATGAAGAAAATGTCATCTATATACCTCATCCAGCCCTTCAACCAAGGTGAAGTGGCTGGATGGGTATATGAAAGTCTCCTCAAACTTGCTCATATAAACATTAGCATAAGTTGGTGCCACATTAGATCCCATTGCGGTCCCCCGCTGCTGGACATAGAATGTATCCTCAAACAAGAAATAGTTGCAGGAGGGAAAGGATGAATAGTGCTTGGTCTTTTTCAACTTTGTCCTGATGTAGGGCCCACTCCACCGCTTCTAAGCCCTTTGTATGGTCAATGCTTGTATATAGACCTACAACATCAAAGGAGACCAGGAATTGGCCTTCTTCATATTGTAGTGCTTGTAGTCTCTTAAGGAAGTCGGTGGTGTCCCTCATGTATGACTTAGCTGACAAGGCACACTTCCTGAGGTATTTATCCAAAAAGGTTGCTGGTGGAGAGAATACTGAGTTGATCCCTGATACTATTGGGCGTCCGGGAGCGTCTTCTAGGCTTATATGTATTTTGGGTAACACGTATAGTATAGGGGTGACCGGTCGTTCCACTAGTAGAAACCTGTGCAGTTTCTCATCAATCAGGTCTGTGGCGAAGGCATCATCAACAAGCAGTTTTATTTTGCTCATAATGGCAAACTTAGGGTCAGGTATACCGCTACATCGTTAAGTTGTCTATGTATTTCTGCTATATATTTTGCAGTGTCCATTATGACCATAGCCCCTCCCTTATCAGCTTTTTTAATTGTAATGTCCTTCCTACTGCAGATCGCTTTTAGCGCCATCGTCTCACCCTTACCCATATTCCTTTTAATATTATGTGTGCCTGTTTGTCGTCTAATCTTTTCCACCCCTTTTCTCACTAGATCGATATAAGTATAACATATCGAGTGGAGTGGCTAGATGAATGTTCCGGTTCCCGTTCCTGTGTGTAGGGAAGTGTAAGGAAAAGTAAATCTTCACTGCTCACCTACCAGCATTCACACTGCTCCGGCTGGTAGCTGTGTGGTGCGAGGTAGCAGACTACAGATTCGGCGTCCAGGATTTTCTGTGCGTGTGACGTCACCGCAAAGTGCTACTGGTGCTCCCAGAGATCAAAGTTCATCCAACGCGTTTCTGAGCCGTCGGGCTCCTTCATCAGGGATGGTCTGACCCTTCAGATTTGAAGGGTCAGACCATCCCTGATGAAGGAGCCCGACGGCTCAGAAACGCGTCGGATGAACTTTGATCTCTGGGAGCACCAGTAGCACTTCGCGGTGACGTCACACGCACAGAAAATCCTGGATGCCGAATCTGTAGTCTGCTCCCTCGCACCACACAGCTACCGGCCGGAGCAGTGTAAATGCTGGTAGGTGAGCAGTGAAGATTTACTTTTCCTTACACTTCCCTACACACAGGAACGGGAACCAGGAACATTCATCTAGCCACTCCACTCGATTTGTTATATTTCTACCGACCAGCGCCAGTGTAAGTTTGTACCGTAAGGTAATTAACATTTAACCAATTTTGTATCCTGGGCGGCAGCAGCAAAGCCCATTATATACACTGTGCAGCGGACCTCCAATTGGAGGTTGGTGGATTTCTTGTATGGGAGCGCAGGAGTGTTCTTGATTTTCTTTGTAAGATCGATATAAGTGTTGATAGAGTCTTTGGCTACTGGGGGTTGAAAATCACTCTGTAAGTACAGTCCCATATCTGTTAATTTCAACATCCTTGGGTCACCAGTCTCCTGAGTACTATTAGGTGAGGTTGTCGCAGGTCTATCACTAAAGAAAACTTTCAATTTAATACGCCTGAAAAATTTGTGAAGATCTATTTCACAGTTAAACCAATCAGTATCTGTAGTTGGACAGAAAGAGAGTCCCTTCTCTAACAGAGATAATTCATTATTGGACAAGTCTATAGAGGATATATTTACCACCATCAGTCAATTACTGGGGGTAAAACGAATAGTATCAGAGGAAGATAAACTGGAAACCAGACTGGAAGAAATGTGCAACAAATTCGAGCAGAGAGGCTATCCAAAGGCCATGGTACAGAGACATAAACATAGGGTGAACAACTCTAAACGTGAAGAACTACTCAATGAGAACAAACCTAAAAAAGAAAACAGAAGGATTCCCTTCGTCTCCACGTACACGGCACAAAGTACACAAATAGCACAGGTCCTCAAAAAGAATTGGCACATATTGTCACAGACATTTCCTGGAATTGAAGAATTCCGCAACACTCCCCTTCTTCCGTACAGAAGGTCACATAATCTAGGGGACTGACTGATACATGCCGACATAAAACCCTCTGTATCACCTAAAGTAAAGAGGAGAGGCCGTTTCCCCTGTTTGAGCTGTTGCAACTGCAATAATATGTTAAAAGGTAGCAGCTTTACACACCCTAGAACAGGTAAGATATACCAGATTAAGGGCTATTATACATGCAGGTCAGAATACGTAATTTACATACTACAGTGTCCCTGTGGGCTGTTCTATGTAGGAGAGACTACACAGGAGCTCAGGAATAGGATTAACCAACATCGCTACCGTATACGTAAACTACTCTCAGGAGAGACAGGAGGACACCCCGACAAATGAACAGCAAGTACCGGAACATTTCCTAAAACATAGACACAATGTTTCCCAACTTCGGTTTCGGGTGATTGATGGGATATTACCACAAAGAAGAGGAGGGGATAGAGAGAGACTATTGAAAAAGTTGGAAATAAGGTGGATATTTGAACTACAAACACTTGAACCCAAAGGCCTTATCAGGGAATTCAAAATAGGCACACTATACTGAACTGAACAGAGACTTGTTTTTCCTCCACACTGTGATAGGACTATTATACATAATCCTAGTATTTCTTTTATTGAAGTGATGTACCCAACCACAGTTAGTTGTGATGTTTGTATGAATTTCTGATTTATACACTCTTTTAACTTAAACTTTATTTTCACAGATATTTGCACAATTGGTGAAGTTTGGGGGCACAATCAGCAAGGGGACCTCTGCCCCGGGAGAATACAGACAGCGGGACTACCAAGTTGAAAGCATCAAAGTAACGTATAACCCTCTGCTACCTCGTAGTGTGTGTGTTTATACGCCTACATGTATTTGCGGTTTAGGGTCAGGGGGGAGCCAATGGTGGCCTAGATGATTTTCACAGTACGTTTTTTCACTGCCTCTTTTGTACCTCTGCCATGTGATGAATAGCCTTCTCTTGATACATGGCCCTTGTTAACTTAATACTGTAGGGTCCATGTTATCCACAGTTGAACAATGGGCTGGCATAAATGGGATGACCTCAATAGAGACATTATACCCGAATTAAGAGGGGTGAATTTGGGAACAGATGACCCCCTAGTCCTATTGAGTGAATCTAGAGACTGTGTTGTGGGTGGTGGCGACTCTTCCACATTTATGGGGGATGCGCCCCCAGCCCAATGAACGTCGAGGGTCCTGAGAGGGTGGAGACCTTCCCCACATGATATCTGGGGGAGTGTATCCCACAAGGATACCTTGAGCATAAGTGTTTTGAAGGGACGACCCCAGCATAAACCCTTCTTTCTTAAATAAGATTGGGGGTATGGGGACTCCCAAATGGCTGACTGAGCCCTCAAACGTGGCATTGTAACTGGACCTATAATCCTGCCGTTTGATGAGAGAGGACTGTTGCATAACCCTGGCAATATGGATACAGAAACAGCGGTGGAACACATGCTGCTGAATTCTGTCTTTATGTTCACCACTGTGGAGCCCCCTTTTGGCAATAAACCACAATTGGAGTGATTTTGCATATTTGCAGTAGAATGGTATTTATCCCCATTCTCCCCGACATCTCCGGGTCCAGACCCCTCCAGGATTCCCATGCCTGAATGTGACGTTTTACTTGGAAGGTCTGATGCGCTAGCATATACTCATAAGATCTAGTCACATCTACCATTCCGGTAATCTCACGCATATCAGGGATGTTATCACTTTTCCAATTTCTTGTGATTGCTAATTTGGTAGCAATCAATAAATGGGTCACAATGACCCTGTATTTGGGCAAGAATTTGTTTAAATCCATAAAAAGTAAGTCCAGGGCTGGGTCTGGAGAGATCTGATGACCCACGATCCCAGAGATCGTGATAAATACCTACAAATCCAACAAAGCACACTCACATTGGGAAAAAATACATGTAGCCTAACTGGAGCAAAATACCATCTGAGTGCAGTTTTAATATAAGCTTCCAGATGTGAGGCGCAATTAAGGGTTGAGGTGGCGATTTTATTTGCAGCTTTCCATTGTAATAGAGTGAATGATTTTTTCAAATCAGCCTCCCAGGCCAGTAGTGGAGCCGTCTTGAGAAACTTGTCCTTGTCCCCTAAGTACATATATAGGAATCTGATTCCAGAATATACTGCATTTGATGAAGACCATCTATTTAATAATTGGAAATGACCTCTAAGACTGAAGGTCGGGTTATTCCCTAAAATATGTCAAATTTTAAGATACGAAAAAACCTCTGTAGGGGGAATATGAAAGGTTTGCATAATGATGTCGAACGGTTTTAAGGCTGTACCTGACACCAGGTCTGCTAGTGTGTTAATCCCACTATTCCTCCATCCTCTTAAATTAAGATAATTGGAAATTCATTGGAGAGATTCTATCGGGGTAACGTGTGCCAATGATACCAATGTGGATGAACCTTTATCATGATATGTTTTCCATAGCGCCAGTGAAGTGGATACTTAATATGCAGGTTAAATGCCCAAATAGCTTTCATGCAATGCAGCCATTAGGAGAGCCCGCAAATTTTGTCCTGGGATTTGCGATTGCTCAATATGCACCCAATGCTTCTCCACATCTCCTTTCCACCACTCCTTAAGTTGATTGATTCTAGAGGCTAGGAAATAATCATAAATATTGGGCAATCCTAAACCACCCGATTTTTTGTGCCTGTACATCATGGATGTCAAACTCATGGCCCTCCAGATGTTGCAAAACTACAACTCCCATCATTCCCTGATAGCTGTAGTATGCCCAGGCATGATGGGAGTTGTAGTTTTGCAACAGCTGGAGGGCCACGAGTTTGACATCCCTGCTGTACATAATACTTCTCGCTATTCTCGGCCTAGTCTTATTCTAGATGAAACAATTTAGCATTTTATTAACAGAGTTAAAAAATGCCACTGGAATTGGGATAGGGATGGTACGGAACAGATATAATAATTTCGGGAGTGTATGTTGTTGAAACGCCGTGATACGCCCCAACCAGGATAACTCTGACTTGGCCATATGGGTAAGTTCAGGTTGTAGAGATTGTAGAAGAGGTGGGAAGTTCGCCTTATACAATTCTTGGGGAGTAGTTGTTACTAGAGTTGAGCGAACACCTGGATGTTCGGGTTCGAGAAGTTCGGCCGAACATCCCGGAAATGTTCGGGTTCGGGATCCGAACCCGATCCGAACTTCGTCCCGAACCCGAACCCCATTGAAGTCAATGGGGACCCGAACTTTTCGGCACTAAAAAGGCTGTAAAACAGCCCAGGAAAGAGCTAGAGGGCTGCAAAAGGCAGCAACATGTAGGTAAATCCCCTGCAAACAAATGTGGATAGGGAAATGAATTAAAATAAAAATTAAATAAATAAAAATTAACCAAAATCAATTGGAGAGAGGTCCCATAGCAGAGAATCTGGCTTCACGTCACCCACCACTGTAAGAGTCCATTTTCATAAATTTAGGTCCAGCACCCAGGCAGAGGAGAGAGGTCCCGTAACAGAGAATCTGGCTTCATGTCAGCAGAGAATTCGTCTGCATGTCATAGCAGAGAATGAGGCTTCACGTCAGCCACCACTGCAACAGTCCATTGGCATATATTTAGGCCCAGCACCCAGGCAGAGGAGGGAGGTCCCGTAACAGAGAATCTGTCTTCATGTCAGCAGAGAATCAGTCTGCATGTCATAGCAGAGAATGAGGCTTCACGTCAGCCACCACTGCAACAGTCCATTGGCATATATTTAGGCCCAGCACCCAGGCAGAGGAGGGAGGTCCCGTAACAGAGAATCTGTCTTCATGTCAGCAGAGAATCAGTCTGCATGTCATAGCAGAGAATGAGGCTTCACGTCAGCCACCACTGCAACAGTCCATTGGCATATATTTAGGCCCAGCACACACACAGGCAGAGGAGAGAGGTCCCGTAACAGAGAATCTGTCTTCATGTCAGCAGAGAATCAGTCTGCATGTCATAGCAGAGAATGAGGCTTCACGTCAGCCACCACTGCAACAGTCCATTGGCATATATTTAGGCCCAGCACACACACAGGCAGAGGAGAGAGGTCCCGTAACAGAGAATCTGTCTTCATGTCAGCAGAAAATTTGTCTGCATGTCATAGCAGAGAATGAGGCTTCACGTCAGCCACCACTGCAACAGTCCATTGGCATATATTTAGGCCCAGCACACACCCAGGCAGAGGAGGGAGGTCCCGTAACAGAGAATCTGGCTTCATGTCGGCAGAGAATCAGTCTGCATGTCATAGCAGAGAATGAGGCTTCACGTCAGCCACCACTGCAACAGTCCATTGGCATATATTTAGGCCCAGCACCCAGGCAGAGGAGGGAGGTCTCGTAACAGAGAATCTGGCTTCATGTCAGCAGAGAATCAGTCTGCATGTCATAGCAGAGAATGAGGCTTCACGTCAGCCACCACTGCAACAGTCCATTGGCATATATTTAGGCCCAGCACACACCCAGGCAGAGGAGAGAGGTCCCGTAACAGAGAATCTGTCTTCATGTCAGCAGAGAATTAGTCTGCATGTCATAGCAGAGAATGAGGCTTCACGTCAGCCACCACTGCAACAGTCCATTGGCATATATTTAGGCCCAGCACACACACAGGCAGAGGAGAGAGGTCCCGTAACAGACATTCTGGCTTCATGTCAGCAGAGAATCATTCTGCATGTCATAGCAGAGAATCAGGCTTCACGTCACCCAACATTGGAACAGTCCATTGGCATATATTTAGGCCCAGCACCCAGGCAGAGGAGAGAGGTCCCGTAACAGACAATCTGGCTTCATGTCAGCAGAGAATTAGTCTGCATGTCATAGCAGAGAATCAGGCTTCACGTCACCCAACATTGGAACAGTCCATTGGCATATATTTAGGCCCCGGCACCCAGACACAGGAGAGGTTCATTCAACTTTGGGTAGCCTCGCAATATAATGGTAAAATGAAAATAAAAATAGGATTGAATGAGGAAGTGCCCTGGAGTCCAATAATATATGGTTATGGGGAGGTAGTTAATGTCTAATCTGGACAAGGGACGGACAGATCCTGTGGGATCCATGCCTGGTTCATTTTTATGAACGTCAGCTTGTCCACATTGGCTGTAGACAGGCGGCTGCGTTTGTCTGTAATGACGCCCCCTGCCGTGCTGAATACACGTTCAGACAAAACGCTGGCCGCAGGGCAGGCCAGCACCTCCAAGGCATAAAAGGCTAGCTCTGGCCACGTGGACAATTTAGAGACCCAGAACTTGAATGGGGCCGAACCATCAGTCAGTACGTGGAGGGGTGTGCACACGTACTGTTCCACCATGTTAGTGAAATGTTGCCTCCTGCTAACACGTTGCGTATCAGGTGGTGGTGCAGTTAGCTGTGGCGTGTTGACAAAAGTTTTCCACATCTCTGCCATGCTAACCCTGCCCTCAAAGGAGCTGGCATTGACACAGCTGCCTTGGCGACCTCTTGCTCCTCCTCTGCCTTGGCCTTGGGCTTCCACTTGTTCCCCTGTGACATTTGGGAATGCTCTCAGTAGCGCGTCTACCAACGTGCGCTTGTACTCGCGCATCTTCCTATCACGCTCCAGTGCAGGAAGTAAGGTGGGCACATTGTCTTTGTAGCGTGGATCCAGCAGGGTGGCAACCCAGTAGTCCGCACAGGTTAAAATGTGGGCAACTCTGCTGTCGTTGCGCAGACACTGCAGCATGTAGTCGCTCATGTGTGCCAGGCTGCCCAGGGGTAAGGACAAGCTGTCCTCTGTGGGAGGCGTATCGTCATCGTCCTGCCTTTCCCCCCAGCCACGCACCAGTGATGGACCCGAGCTGCGTTGGGTGCCACCCCGCTGTGACCATGCTTCATCCTCATCCTCCTCCACCTCCTCCTCATCCTCGTCCTCCTCGTCCTCCAGTAGTGGGCCCTGTCTGGCCACATTTGTACCTGGCCTCTGCTGTTGCCAAAAACCTCCCTCTGAGTCACTTCGAAGAGACTGGCCTGAAAGTGCTAAAAATGACCCCTCTTCCTCCTCCTCCTCCTCCTCCTCCTCCTGGGCCACCTCCTCTTGCATCATCGCCCTAAGTGTTTTCTCAAGGAGACATAGAAGTGGTATTGTAACGCTGATAACGGCGTCATCGCCACTGGCCATGTTGGTGGAGTACTCGAAACAGCGCAACAGGGCACACAGGTCTCGCATGGAGGCCCAGTCATTGGTGGTGAAGTGGTGCTGTTCTGTAGTGCGACTGACCCGTGCGTGCTGCAGCTGAAACTCCACTATGGCCTGCTGCTGCTCGCACAGTCTGTCCAGCATGTGCAAGGTGGAGTTCCACCTGGTGGGCACGTCGCATATGAGGCGGTGAGCGGGAAGGCCGAAGTTACGCTGTAGCGCAGACAGGCGAGCAGCAGCAGGATGTGAACGCCGGAAGCGCGAACAGACGGCCCGCACTTTATGCAGCAGCTCTGACATGTCGGGGTAGTTGTGAATGAACTTCTGCACCACCAAATTCAGCACATGCGCCAAGCAAGGGATGTGCGTCAAATTGGCTAGTCCCAGAGCTGCAACGAGATTTCGCCCATTATCGCACACCACCAGGCCGGGCTTGAGGCTCACCGGCAGCAACCACTCGTCGGTCTGTTGTTCTATACCCCGCCACAACTCCTGTGCGGTGTGGGGCCTGTCCCCCAAACATATGAGTTTCAGAATGGCCTGCTGACGTTTACCCCGGGCTGTGCTGAAGTTGGTGGTGAAGGTGTGTGGCTGACTGGATGAGCAGGTGGAAGAAGAGGAGGAGGAAGCCGAGAAGGAGGAGGTGGCAACAGGAGGCAAAGAATGTTGCCCTGCGATCCTTGGCGGCGGAAGGACGTGCGCCAAACAGCTCTCCGCCTGGGGCCCAGCTGCCACTACATTTACCCAGTGTGCAGTTAGGGAGATATAGCGTCCCTGGCCGTGCTTACTGGTCCACGTATCTGTGGTTAGGTGGACCTTGCCACAGATGGCGTTGCGCAGTGCACACTTGATTTTATCAGATACTTGGTTGTGCAGGGAAGGCACGGCTCTCTTGGAGAAGTAGTGGCGGCTGGGAACAACATACTGTGGGACAGCAAGCGACATGATCTGTTTGAAGCTGTCTGTGTCCACCAGCCTAAATGACAGCATTTCATAGGCCAGTAGTTTAGAAATGCTGGCATTCAGGGCCAGGGATCGAGGGTGGCTAGGTGGGAATTTACGCTTTCTCTCAAATGTTTGTGAGATGGAGAGCTGAACGCTGCCGTGTGACATGGTTGAGACGCTTGGTGACGGAGGTGGTGGTGGTGGTGTTGGTGTTGGTGGTACATCCCCTGTTTGCTGGGCGGCAGGTGCCAACGTTCCTCCAGAGGCAGAGGAAGAGGCCGAGGCGGCAGCAGCAGAAGAGGCCGAGGCGGCAGCAGCGGAAGAGGTAGCAGGGGGAGCCTGAGTGACTTCCTTGGTTTTAAGGTGTTTACTCCACTGCAGTTCATGCTTTGCATGCAGGTGCCTGGTCATGCAGGTTGTGCTCAGGTTCAGAACGTTAATGCCTCGCTTAAGGCTCTGATGGCACAGCGTGCAAACCACTCGGGTCTTGTCGTCAGCACATTGTTTGAAGAAGTGCCATGCCAGGGAACTCCTTGAAGCTGCCTTTGGGGTGCTCGGTCCCAGATGGCGGCGGTCAGTACCAGGCGGAGTCTCTTGGCGGCGGGTGTTCTGCTTTTGCCCACTGCTCCCTCTTTTGCTACGCTGTTGGCTCGGTCTCACCACTGCCTCTTCCTCCGAACTGTGAAAGTCAGTGGCACGACCTTCATTCCATGTGGGGTCTAGGACCTCATCATCCCCTGCATCGTCTTCCACCCAGTCTTGATCCCTGACCTCCTGTTCAGTCTGCACACTGCAGAAAGACGCAGCAGTTGGCACCTGTGTTTCGTCATCATCAGAGACATGCTGAGGTGGTATTCCCATGTCCTCATCATCAGGAAACATAAGTGGTTGTGCGTCAGTGCATTCTATATCTTTCACCGCTGGGGAAGGGCTAGGTGGATGCCGTTTGGAAACCCTGCCAGCGGAGTCTTCAAACAGCATAAGAGACTGCTGCATAACTTGAGGCTGAGACAGTTTCCCTGGTATGCATGGGGGTGATGTGACAGACTGATGGGGTTGGTTTTCAGGCGCCATCTGTGCGCTTTCTGCAGAAGACTGGGTGGGAGATAATGTGAACGTGCTGGATCCACTGTCGGCCACCCAATTGACTAATGCCTGTACCTGCTCAGGCCTTACCATCCTTAGAAAGGCATTGGGCCCCACCATATATCACTGTAAATTCTGGCGGCTACTGGGACCTGAGGTAGTTGGTACACTAGGACGTGTGGCTGTGGCAGAACGGCCACGTCCTCTCCCAGCACCAGAGGGTCCACTAACACCACCACGACCATGTCCACGTCCGCGTCCCTTACTAGATGTTTTTCTCATTGTTATGGTTCGCCACAACAACAAAAATATTATTTGGCCCAATGTATTGAATTCAAATTCAGCGGGATATTAATTTGAGGCCTAGTATTTAGGCGCTGGGTGACCGGTATGGATTTACTAACAGAATTAGACTTGGAAATGCACAGTAGCGTGTGTGTGAAGTTATTCTGAATGACCCAATGTGCACCTTGAATATTATATACCCTTTTAGGGATAGATTTCAAATAGCTCTGATATAGCAGGAACCACTAAATTATGAAATTGCTAAATTGGGAATTGTATTTAAACCCAGAACAAAAAATGTGCTTTGACGGACACTAAATAACTTTCCCAGCCACAACAGGACAGCGGTAACGACAGATTTAGCTGGATATAAATTTGAGGCCTAGTATTTAGGCGCTGGGTGACCGGTATGGATTTAGTGACAGAATTAGACTGGGATATGGCCAAAAAATAACCACACTATTGCTGGTTAAATGCACTTGGTGACAGGCGCAGCTTGCCCCTGATTTAGTATATGGCCAAAAAATGAACAGACTATTGCTGGTTAAATGCACTTGGTGTGATAGCTTGACCAACCACACTACTGAGGGTTAAATGCACTTGGTGACGGGCGCAGCTTGCCCCTGATGTAGTATATGGCCAAAAAATGAACAGACTATTGCTGGTTAAATGCACTTGGTGACGGGCGCAGCTTGCCCCTGATTTAGTATATGGCCAAAAAATTAACAGACTATTGCTAGTTAAATGCACTTGGTGTGATAGCTTGACCAACCACACTACTGAGGGTTAAATGCACTTGGTGACGGGCGCAGCTTGCCCCTGATGTAGTATATGGCCAAAAAATGAACAGACTATTGCTGGTTAAATGCACTTGGTGACAGGCGCAGCTTGCCCCTGATTTAGTATATGGCCAAAAAATGAACAGACTATTGCTGGTTAAATGCACTTGGTGTGATAGCTTGACCAACCACACTACTGAGGGTTAAATGCACTTGGTGACGGGCGCAGCTTGCCCCTGATGTAGTATATGGCCAAAAAATGAACAGACTATTGCTGGTTAGATGCACTTGGTGACGGGCGCAGCTTGCCCCTGATGTAGTATATGGCCAAAAAATGAACAGACTATTGCTGGTTAAATGCACTTGGTGTCACAGCTTGACGAACCACACTACTGAGGGTTAAATGCACTTGGTGACGGGCGCAGCTTGCCCCTGATGTAGTATATGGCCAAAAAATAAACAGACTATTGCTGGTTAAATGCACTTGGTGTGACAGCTTCACCCTGATGTAGGCTTTAGCCAAAAAACAACCACACCATTGAGGGTTAAATGCACTTGGTCGCAGCTTGGATGCACTTGGTCGCAGCACCGCACAAGACACAAAATGGCCGCCGATAACCCCAGAAAAAAGTGACTGACAAACGGTCTGGGCAGCCTAAAAACAGTGAGTGAGCATTTGAATTTCAGCAGCTCAATGATCCACAGCTGCAGATCGATCGATTAATCAAGTGAAGTCCTTTGGAGGAGTTAATCTGCCTAATCTCGCCCTACTGTCGCAGCCGCAACCTCTCCCTACGCTAATCAGAGCAGAGTGACGGGCGGCGCTATGTGACTCCAGCTTAAATAGAGGCTGGGTCACATGGTGCTCTGGCCAATCACAGCCATGCCAATAGTAGGCATGGCTGTGACGGCCTCTTGGGGCAAGTAGTATGACGCTTGTTGATTGGCTGCTTTGCAGCCTTTCAAAAAGCGCCAAGAAAGCGTCACAAAAGCGCCAAGAAAGCGACGAACACCGAACCCGAACCCGGACTTTTACGAAAATGTCCGGGTTCGGGTCCGTGTCACGGACACCCCAAAATTCGGTACGAACCCGAACTATACAGTTCGAGTTCGCTCATCCCTAGTTGTTACCTTAAAACCTAAATATTGAACTGAAGACTCCTGCCAATCTAAGGCAAATTCTTCTTTCATGTAGGATAATATAGTGTCTGAGATACCTAGTGGGAGGGCCTGGGATTTACTTTCATTTATTTTGTAGTATGAAAGGGCTCCATAGGAACGTATGATGTCCATAACCTTCCTCAAAGACTCCCTAGGATTTGTTAGCGATAATATTATATCATCCGCATACATGGATATACAGTGTTGCCTGTTCCCAATACAAACCCCTGTCACCTCAGTCTCCTGGCAGTCTCCACTCTGATAGACGCCCTTTCACAAACCCTACTTGATCTGGGTCTATCAGAGTGGGGATAATATCTGCCAAGCGGGCCGCTAAAATCTTTGCATAGATTTTTAGATCCGTATTGAGCAAGGAGATAGGACGGAAGTTCTGTGGAATTGAAGGTTCCTTCCCTGGCTTAGGCAAAGTGACAATGACCGCCTCCAGCATTTCTTTAGGCATTTTCCCGGTTGTTATGGCACGAGACAGGGCCACGTGTAAATAAGGAAGCAGACTATCCATGAACAATTTATAGTACGAGTTTGGGAGACCATCCGGCCCTGGGCTTTTGTTATGTGGCAGACCTTTAATTACTTTGGAGATCTCTTCTTGCGAAATAGGGTCAGAGAGAGAGGTCTTATGAACTTCATCTAAGGAAGGGATTGATAAGGTGTTCAGGAAATTATCAATATTCTCTGGGGAGGCAGGGATAAAACCCGCTTCTTCCTTCAAATTATATAATTGTGAGTAATAAGACATAAATCTATTAGCTATAGATTTTGGGTCATACAGTTTATGTGACTTAGGCCTCTTTCACACTTGCGTTGTCCGGATCCGGCGTGTACTCCACTTGCTGGAATTACACGCCAGATCCGGAAAAACGCAAGTGTACTGAAAGCATTTGAAGACGGATCCGTCTTCAAAATGCTTTCAGTGTTACTATGGCAGCCAGGACGCTATTAAAGTCCTGGTTGCCATAGTAGGAGCGGGGAGCGGGGGAGCAGTATACTTACCATCCGTGCGGCTCCCGGGGCGCTCCAGAGTGACGTCAGAGCGCCCCAGGCGCAAGGATGACGTGCCATGCGATCACGTCATCCATGCGCCTGGGGCGCCCTGACGTCACTCTGGAGCGCCCCGGGAGCCGCACGGATGGTAAGTATGCTGCTCCCCGCTACACTTTACCATGGCTACCAGGACTTTAGCGTCCCGGCAGCCATGGTAACCACTCTAAAAAAGCTAAACGTCGGATCCGGCAATGCGCCAAAACGACGTTTAGCTTAAGGCCGGATCCGGATCAATGCCTTTTTAAAGCGCAGCATGCTGCGGTATTTTCTCCGGCCAAAAAACAATCCGTTCCGGAACTGAAGACATCCTGATTAGAGTTGAGCGGACACCTGGATGTTCGGGTTCGAGAAGTTCGGCCGAACTTCCCGGAAATGTTCGGGTTCGGGATCCGAACCCGATCTGAACTTCGTCCCGGACCCCATTGAAGTCAATGGGGACCCAAACTTTTCGGCACTAAAAAGGCTGTAAAACAGCCCAGGAAAGGGCTAGAGGGCTGCAAAAGGCAGCAACATGTAGGTAAATCCCCTGCAAACAAATGTGGATAGGGAAATGAATAAAAATAAAAATAAAATAAATAAAAATTAACCAATATCAATTGGAGAGAGGTCCCATAACAGAGAATCTGGCTTCATGTCAGCAGAGAATAAGTCTGCATGTCATAGCAGAGAATCAGGCTTCACGTCAGCCACCACTGCAACAGTCCATTGGCATATATTTAGGCCCAGCACCCAGGCAGAGGAGAGAGGTCCCGTAACAGAGAATCTGGCATGGGCGTGTCTGTTTCCTGCAGCTGAGGTGGAAAGGTGTGCGTGCATCAGCTCCCAGAGACTTCCACCTCGTTAAGGCCCCAGGGAGATTTTTCATCACCTTAATCCCCTGGGAGGGACCAGGCTTGTGGGGAGGTTTTCCACCTTTCTCCCCAGCCAAGGCCCTGCCTATCCCTAGGGAGCTGGTAAGGGCCTGGGCTATGCGCTCAGGCAAGGCCCAGGATCCTGCTTCCCGGGGTAGGTCGGCGGGAGGTAGGGGAGGCGAGTTACCGGCCTCTGCTCCATTTTCCGCTCCGGGGGTCAGAAGATCAAGCAGGGGTCATGTGGAAGTGTCCCCTGTGGCCCCCAGGGGCGAAGCCGCGAAGATCGCCGGCAAGTCCAGGAGAATGGAATCTCCTAAAAGGTACGCAGGGTGCTCCTGGAGGTGGGTCGGGAACGGTGGAGGCCGACTGGGGCTGCATGAGGCCCAGGGAGCCTGTCGCCATATATAGCTCCCGTATAGCAGCCTATCTCCAGGAGTACGAGGAGGCTGGAAAAGCCTTAAAGAGGCTCAGAGGCGAGCTAAAGTGTGAAAGACGAAAAGCGGACAAAGCCTCTAAGGTGAAGAGGCCAGAAATATCGGCTAAGATTAGAGTCCTAAAAGACGAAATATGCATATTGGAGGACAGGAGGGCCGCTATCCTCAAGAATAGTGGTCCTTTTGAGGAAAAACTTAAAAATGAGAAAAGGTTTAAAGGAGAACTGGAGGAGGAAAAAGCAATGGACCCCTCAGATAATGAGGAGGAAAGGTCTGTGGTGAGCCTGGGGGGTCAGTCTGCAGGGCCTGCGGACTCAGGGATCCGGCCTGAGCAGGTCTGTCTCCCCCCCACAAGCTCAGAGGAGGAGGAGGATAGTGAGAGCAGTGGGGTAGGGGGGCAATTAATGGAGCAAATTCGTCACCTAGAATCCCCCCGGGCTCACCTTGAAAACTTTGTTTTTAGAAATGAGCTCCTGGAGGACGAGCCTGCAAGAAAAAAGAAAAGGAAAAAGGCAAAGAAACAAGAAAAGAACAAAGAAATTAAATTGGTCTATGTTTCTCACCCAATGCCCTCTGGACTGACTGCAAAGTCAGTCCAGGGGGCTAACCCCACTACCCCCCCTAGCCTGGTTTCTGAAGTGAGACCAGAGCGTGGGAGTGGGGAAAGTATAGCTATTAAAAAGATGGCACAGGACACCGTCCTTGTTTGCAGTAACAGGGGCGGTTTGATGTTTGTGGGTGGAGCGGCTAAAAAGCCGAACAGTGAGGAGTCAGTGACGAGGGGAGATGGCGTGGCTACATCCGGTGTGGCTCCGCCCACCGTCGCATCAGCTATAGCACTGGAAAAGTGCTCGGTTGAATTGCGGCGGTGTGGTGGGGTTACCTCCTCCTCCCCTGTGTCTGCCCGCAAATTGGAGGATGGTCCCGCCGGTTCTGCGGCTCCCGCTGTGGCTCCCGTTGCCCCCTCTGCTCCTGAGTTCCCCGGTACCCCTCCCCCTGCTGTGTGTGGGCGGGTGGAGAGGGTTGGGGATGAGGGGGTGGAGCGGGTTGTTGGGGGTGCATCGGGGGAGATCGCGCCGCCGGGGGGCGTGGCCGGGGGCGTGGCCAAGAGCGGCGACGTGGCTGGAGCAAGCATGGAGCACTGGCTCATAGGAACTGTTAAGGACGTGATAAAAAGCACTGCAAACACTAAATTAAGTGAAAAAAAGCTAGCTAAGCTAGCAATGAAACACCAGAGGTACAAGGTTCTCAGGGCTGTGGACGCCGCTGCATCCTCTCTGTCCTCCTCTGAAGAGGGGGGGAGGGGGGAGATAGTGGCGGAGGCCATGGTCCACCACAATGCAAATAATGCCAATGAAGCCAAGGAAGTGGTGACAAGGGCTACTGAGGCTGAGGCAAAGAATGTGAATAATAATAAGAATGTTATGGTCCCAGCTGGCCCAGCTGAGTGTTTGGGGGTGGGAGAGGAGATGGAGGTGGCTACTGAAAAAGTGGTTACCCAAAAAAATGGTTACAGATGGAATGTTAGGTCAGGGGTCACTCCGGATCCTGATGGGGGGGGGTGAATGCGGGGGGTTGTCCTGCTGCTGGAAAAGTGGCGGGGTCCCCCCGTGTGGCCTCCTCAGAGGGGTCCGGCGTGACAGGTGGGGGGGGGAGCCGGTTCTGCTGCCCCTCCTGCATCCATGGCGCCTGGCAGAAGTTATGCCAGTGTGGCTGCGGCTGTAGGGGGGGAGGGGCTGACTTCTTTGGCTTCCTCGCTCTCAGGGTCTGGTAACGGTGACTTGCAGCGGCGACTGCTGGAGGCCCTCAAAAAGGGGGAGAGTTCTTTTTCCGTAGAGGGAGAGAAGGTGGAATGTTCATTCTGGTTCAACAGACATGGTGTTCGGACCTTCCGAGAACAGAACGGGGGCGAGACCGCCTGGTCTTCACCCACAACCGGCCCTGGAGCCAGACGGAATGTGGTCTGTCTCAAGTGGAGTAGCGATGAAGCTTGCCCTACTAGAAAGAGGGTAGTGGAGCTCCTGCTTGGGATGGGTTTCAAGGCTACTGACATTTTTGCCTTGATCCATCCTTTTGGCTCCAGGGAGTTTGACATCAGCTTTGTCCGGCCGGAGGGGCTTGAGCTCTTCTGGTCCGGATATGAGCTGGTGAAGAACATGCCGGACTGGCGTGGTTTCGTTGCAAAAGCGATAACCCGCCAGAGTGAGGTCAAGAGAGTGACCGTGCTGACCCGTAACGAGTCTCTCTCTTGTATTGACATCATGACCTGGCTGGGAAGGTACGGAGAGGTCCAGGGAATACCAGCTAAAAACCTGGACGAGTTTGGCATTTGGTCGGGTGCCTGGACATTTAATATCAAGCTTAGGCGTCTGGGTAGTACAGTTTCCCACATTCCATCATCTGCCTGTATCGGCCGAGACAGGATCTTGGTTTTCTACAGGGGGCAGCCTAAGCTCCGTCATAAAAGCGGGAGCCCCACACACTTCAGCGCCAGCTGCCAAGTGCAGAAGTGCGCGTTGTGTGGGGGGACAGGTCATCTTGCTGCATCTTGTGAGGAGATAAGATGCAACCTGTGTGGGGAGCTCGGGCACCCCTTCAGTCGCTGTCCTCTCTCTGAGGCCAATGCGGCCCGAGCTCATGCAGGAGCGGGCCAGGAGGTCCCTTCGGCTGAGGCGGGTGCTGGCAAAGGCAGTGGAGTTAAGGGGTCAGTGAGGAACCGGAACAACCCGTCCCGGCAGAGGCGGAGAGAGAGGCGTCAGGCGGAGAGGGAGGGGGAGGAACCCCGTCCTGGGGTGATGCCCGCTCCTTCCCAAACGACTGCCCCTCCTGAATCCGAGACCCTAGGGGGCAGCGAGCTGGAGGAGGAGATTGAGAGACTGGATCGGGCCGAAGAGACTCTGTCCTCACACTACGAAAGTTCTGCAGAGGGTAGTGGGGCAGAGTCCCAAAGTAGACGGAAACGGCGTACTAAAAAAAGATATAGCCCGACCAAAGTTGCCAGGGAAGGTGTAACCGGCTCCCCTCTGGAGCTCTCCAACTGGTACCTCATCTTGGATGAGACCTCTGCCTCCTCTGCTGAGGAGGAGGTTGAAGGTGAGGGGCCGGGGGAGAAGGAGGGAGGGCCTTCAGGGGGCCCCACGCCCCCCTCTGGTGGGGATGCAAGGTCCTCAGGAGGGGTGGCAAAACCGGGCCCTGAGACTGAGAAAGCCAGGAGTGGTGCGCAGAGGGAGATGGTGGTGGCAGAGATGGATACCACTATCTCCCTCAAGAGAGGTCGTGTTGCTCTAGAAGGCAGCCCCGGGAGGGGGGAGAAGGATGGGAAGAAGGCCGTCTAATTTAACTACTCTTTATGGCGGTACCCGCTCTGCTGACTCTGGCGACCATTAATGTCGCCAGCATTAAGTCGGATGCGGCTCGTTTCACAGCCTTCGATTTTCTCAGCCGTGTTGAAGCTGACATTTTGTTTTTGCAAGAGACCAGGCTGCCAGATTTGGCAGCGATTTATAAAGCCAAGAGGGAGTGGAGACCAGGGCCCTCCTACTGGTCTCTTGCGGCTGAGCCGTATAGCGGAGTGGCGGTCCTTTTTACCGCACCGGTAGAATGCCGACGAGTAATTGAATTAGAAATGGGGAGGTGTTTGATCTTGGATGTCCTCATGAAGGGACAGGAACTGCGCCTGATTAATATCTACGGGCCCCAGTCCAGGTGGGACAGGAAATGTCTCTTTATGAGGATTAAGCCTTTCCTTTTTACAAGCCGGCAGGTGGTTTTTGGTGGGGACTTTAATACTGTCACAAGGCCCCAAGACAGGGGAGGCACCAGAAACCGGCTGACTTATGATAGTATTTTTCTGAATAGAGTAGCTAGTGAGGCTCGTCTGGAGGATGTCCACATTAGGCATACCCCAGGCCACGGGGGTTTCACTTTCTATAGAGGTAGTCAGGTAAGGTCTAGAATAGAATCAAAGTGCAGTATCTGTGGATCACTGCAGCTGAGTAATGGATTTAAGGTGCTCTTGGTTTATGTGACCCACCCAGTCACAGAAAGGAATACAAAATGATATAGGATAAACCAGGCACTCAAGTATGGGGTAAATTGATAAGGATATTTATTCCCACAATGACAGTAAAATATAACAATAAAATTCACCAATAAAAATCACCAATAAAATATTATAAAACACTTTAAACCGTAATAGCAGCAATATAGGACATGTGCACTAGATAGCAGCAATAGACATATGCATTAATTGATATATAGCATCATTGGACATATGTGGCTTGTAGATACTGAAGTCATTGGTTTCAGAAAACAAGGAAAACGCTGAAAAACCGTAATTGATAGCAAAGTCTTATAAGCGCTTCTTTGGTTTCGGTAATGCTGAATTTGCACAGCGGTGGCGTCCCACCGATTTGAGCAACTCTGTTGCTAAGTTTTACCTGGCCAGTAGTCTTTCTTTCTCCTGTACAGACAAAACTCTGCCGAACAATCCATACCAGCTCCTCCACAAAACCTATCTAGAATAGTTAGGTTTTATTTGAAGGAGGAGGCTACCTTTTCGCCCTTAAGGGTTGTGGAGGTGGAATTCTCCGATCACTGTTTGATTATGTTTTCTCTGAATATTTCAGAATCCCCCCAAATGGGAAGAGGTTATTGGAAGCTGAATTCGGGAGTCTTGGAGGAAGCAGAGGTGAGACAATCCTTTGAGGACTTCCTCCAGAGTCAGGTACCTTTACTGGATCTCTGTGATACTAAGTCAGAGTGGTGGGAGATATTCAAAGATCGGGCTGCAAAGTTATTCCGCCGGCTCTCGAGCCTCAGGTCCCTGGACAGGTACCGCCTGTATCAGGGTCTGAGGAGGAAACTCGAGCATCTGGTCTCGACTGGTGGTAGCCGCGAGGATATCTCCAGGGTGAAATCTTTGCTCAAGAGGTGCCAGTATGATAGGCACACATCTTTAGTTTTTGAGAGGGACTTCGGGAGGTACCGCTCGCCCGACCCCTACAGAAATTGTAAGATGTCAGTGAAGAGTAAGTTAATAACAGGACTGGTCGATAGTACGGGATCTCTGAGCAGGTCCAGATCAGGGATCCTGGAAGTCGTTAGATCCTTTTACTCGTGCCTCTTGAGGAGGAGGGATCTGGATCGGGACAAGATGTCGGCTTTCCTGGCTGGGGTCACCCCTGAGTCAGGAGCTCACCTCTCTTTTTACGGTTTGGTAGAAGAGATCAGGAAGGAGGAAGTTATCCTGGCGGTGGAAGGGTTAGCTCTGAAGAAGTCGCCAGGCCCGGATGGCTTAACATCTGAGTTTTATAAGACCTTTAAGGACTCTTTATGTCCCCTCTTGACTGAGGTATTCAATGAGTGTTTATCCTCGGGCACTCTGCCTCGGTCAATGAGGAGGTCAGCTCTGATCCTTCTATCAAAGGGTAAAGATCAGAGCCGTATTGAGAACTGGCGTCCCATAGCACTTCTTAATACGGACAGAAAGATTCTGACCAAGATACTTTTTAATAGGCTGGTAAAACTTGCACCCCAACTCCTTTCGGTGGCCCAGCATTGCTCGGTTCCAGGCCGCAGCACTTTTAGTGCTGTACTCGGTGTCCGAGAGGCTTTGGAGCAGAGTAGAGCAGGCTACTGGAGGGGGTACATGCTGTCCTTAGATCAAGCAAAGGCGTTTGATCGGGTTAACCATGAGTACCTCTGGTCGGTCCTTCTGAAGTATGGCCTTGCCGGGGGGGGCAGAGAGTTTCCCGCTTGTGAACGGTTGGTCTGGCTGCTCTTTTGAGGTTGGGTCTGGCGTCCGCCAGGGTTGTCCTTTGAGCACGCTTTTATACGTGTTCGCGATTGATCCCTTTCTTAAGCGGATCGATCGTGGACCGTTGGCGGGAGTCGGGATGGATCGGACGGTGCCGGAAGCCACTCTGAGGGTAGTAGCGTACGCTGACGATGTCACCATTTTCGTATCCTCGAGAGGGGAGGCGGAGTACGTGATGTCTGAAGTGGATCGCTACTCGGAGGCATCCGGGTCCATGATCAATCGGGATAAGTGTGAGATTCTCTGGCTGGGAGGGGGTGATCCAGTTTTTGATCTCCCGGACACCCTCCCAGGGCCCAAGTCGTCAGCCAAAGTCCTAGGCATCCATTTTGGCCATGGGGACTATCCCACTCAAAATTGGGACGACAGGCTTAAGATCGCCGCTCAGAAGGTCGACCAGTGGAAGGGTTGGTCTTTGACCCTCAGGGAAAGGGTAAACCTGATCAAGGCCTACTTACTCCCTTTGCTTATCTATTTGGGTAGCGTGTGTATCTTGCCAGAGCCTCTCTGGACTCGGGTTTATAGTCTGTTCTTCCAGCTCTTATGGGGGAATAGACTGAACCTGATCAAGAGAGAAGTGACTTACCGCACGAGGAGACTAGGGGGGTTATCTATGGTCAACCCCGTGGTGTTTCTTGTAAACACCTTTGTTAAAGCGAATCTGGCGAACCTCTGGATGGAGAGGGCTTCTCCGTGGGTAGTCTCCTGCCGGGGGTGGTTTCGGCCTTTCTTCCAGGAATGGGAGACAGGAGGGTAAGTGAAGGACTTGCGTACGCCTCACGGATATCTTCCGACTTACGTCACCCCGATTCTGAAGGTGATCCGCCGGTGGGGTTTGGAGGTGAGGGAGATCAGGACTCTGTCAAGGAGGTCCCTTGACGAGAGGGTCTTGTTGTCCCACTTCCAGAAGCCCCTGGCCCTCAGGGATTGCCCAAGCCGGGATCTAGACAAGGGGTTACAGTTGCTAAATTCTGCAAGGATCCCCTTGAAGTTTTGGGACTTGGCTTGGCGCTGCTTTCACGGGAGGCTGTATGTGAGGGACAACTTGAAATACAGGAACTCTGATGAAAGGGGTTGTCCCCGGGAGGAGTGTGGCTCCATACTGGAAAGTATGGATCACTTCCTGATTCAGTGTCCCTTTAATACAGAGGTTTACCAACGGGTGGGAGCTTCCATTGGCTGGCCTAGGCTAGCCAGCCTCTCCTATGCGGAGTGGGCTTATGGAGTGCTCAGAGACATTGGTAGAAGGGACCTGTGCACATGTTTTTTAGTCAGTATAGTGGTTAGGTTCTACACGTGGAATGCACGGTGCTTAGTTTCAACGCAGCAGAAAGTCCTCCCAGTGGATGTGGTATGTAGGAACATTCTGGGTGACCTGGTGAAGGTGCGTTCTTTGGAGTATGAGAGACTGGGTACCAGTAGGGCCTCTCTCCTCTGGAGAGGCTTTGCTTTTAGCGTACCCTAGCCTAGTCATACGTTTCCTGGTGGTGGGCTGATGCTTTCACCGTTGATTTTTGTTTTGTGGGATGTTGAGCTTTGAAGAAAGGCTTACAGAGACCGAGCTTGGGCCTTCGGGTAGTTCTGTATATTAAAATATTTTGCAGTGTGTGTTAAATAGTTATGTTGTTTATGTTGTTTATTAGGATAGAATGAGTTGGGGCTAGTTAGGTTGGGTGGGTGAGGGAAGGGGTCTTTTATTTGTGCTTTTAAGTGTTTTATGTGTGTATTGAAGTGGGAGGCCTGCATCTAGCCCTGGACTATGCGGACATGGGTGGACATGGGGCGAGGGGCTAGATGTGGGTGGTGGAGGTAGGGCTGGCCTCGGACTATGCGGACACGAGAGAGACGTAAGGCGGAGGTCAGCCTTGGGTGAAGGGTGATGAAGTAGGTAGTGGGGGTTAGGGCTAGATTAGCGAGGTGAGGTTTGTTTTGCTTTATGTGTTATATTAATAAAAAGGTAATATAAAAAAAAAAATAATTGGTGATGGGGAAAAAATAAAATAAAATTGGTGATGGGGAAAAAAAAATAATAAAAAAAAATTGTTTGTTTTGTACTATTATTATTATTGTTTTATTTGTCTTATTTGTGTTTTTTGTTTTATTGACGAGTAGTCAAGTTTTTCTTTTTTGGGTTTTACAGCTGAACCGGCTAAGTAAGTTTCATTTCTTTTTTAGCATTTGTATATAGTATGCATATAGTTTTTATAGGGTATTGGTATGAATGTGAGTATGAGTGAGGCTGGGCCAGCTGAGAAGCTGTTCTGTTTTGTTTTTTCTTGTCTGTTAAGTTTTGTATTTTTCTAATAAAAAAGAGTTCCCGTAACAGAGAATCTGTCTTCATGTCAGCAGAGAATCAGTCTGCATGTCATAGCAGAGAATCAGGCTTCACGTCAGCCACCACTGTAACAGTCCATTGGCATATATTTAGGCCCAGGCACCCAGGCAGAGGAGAGAGGTCCCGTAACAGACAATCTGGCTTCATGTCAGCAGAGAATCAGTCTGCATCTCATAGCAGAGAATCAGGCTTCACGTCAGCCACCACTGCAACAGTCCATTGTCATATATTTAGGCCCAGGCACCCAGGCAGAGGAGAGAGGTCCCGTAACAGAGAATCTGGCTTCATGTCAGCAGAGAATCAGTCTGCATGTCATAGCAGAGAATCAGGCTTCACGTCACCCAACATTGGAACAGTCCATTGGCATATATTAAGGCCCCGGCACCCAGACAGAGGAGATGTTCATTCAACTTTGGGTTGCCCTGCAATATAATGGTAAAATGAAAATAAAAATAGGATTGAATGAGGAAGTGCCCTGGAGTACAATAATATATGGTTAAGGGGAGGTAGTTAATGTCTAATCTGCACAAGGGATGGACAGGTCCTGTGGGATCCATGCCTGGTTCATTTTTATGAACGTCAGCTTGTCCACATTGGCTGTAGACAGGCGGCTGCGTTTGTTTGTAATGACGCCTCCTGCCGTGCTGAATACACGTTCAGACAAAACGCTGGCCGCCAGGCAGGCCAGCACCTCCAAGGCATAAAAGGCTAGCTCTGGACACGTGGACAATTTAGAGACCCAGAAGTTGAATGGGGCCGAACCATCAGTCAGTACGTGGAGGGGTGTGCACACGTACTGTTCCACCATGTTAGTGAAATTTTGCCTCCTGCTAACACGTTGCGTATCAGGTGGTGGTGCAGTTAGCTGTGGCGTGTTGACAAAACTTTTCCACATCTCTGCCATGCTAACCCTGCCCTCAGAGGAGCTGGCCGTGACACAGCTGCCTTGGCGACCTCTTGCTCCTCCTCTGCCTTGCCCTTGGGCTTCCACTTGTTCCCCTGTGACATTTGGGAATGCTCTCAGTAGCGCGTCTACCAACGTGCGCTTGTACTCGCGCTTCTTCCTATCACGCTCCAGTGCAGGAAGTAAGGTGGGCACATTGTCTTTGTAGCGTGGATCCAGCAGGGTGGCAACCCAGTAGTCCGCACACGTTAAAATGTGGGCAACTCTGCTGTCGTTGCGCAGGCACTGCAGCATGTAGTCGCTCATGTGTGCCAGGCTGCCCAGAGGTAAGGACAAGCTGTCCTCTGTGGGAGGCGTATCGTCATCGTCCTGCGTTTCCCCCCAATCACGCACCAGTGATGGGCCCGAGCTGCGTTGGATGCCACCCCACTGTGACCATGCTTCATCCTCATCCTCCTCCACCTCCTCCTCGTCCTCCTCATCCTCCAGTAGTGGGCCCTGGCTGGCCACATTTGTACCTGGCCTCTGCTGTTGCAAAAAACCTCCCTCTGAGTCACTTCGAAGAGACTGGCCTGAAAGTGCTAAAAATGACCCCTCTTCCTCCTCCTCCTCATCCTGGGCCACCTCCTCTTCCATCATCGCCCTAAGTGTTTTCTCAAGGAGACATAGAAGTGGTATTGTAATGCTGATAACGGCGTCATCGCCACTGGCCATGTTGGTGGAGTACTCGAAACAGCGCAACAGGGCACACAGGTCTCGCATGGAGGCCCAGTCATTGGTGGTGAAGTGGTGCTGTTCCGTAGTGCGACTGACCCGTGCGTGCTGCAGCTGAAACTCCACTATGGCCTGCTGCTGCTCGCACAGTCTGTCCAGCATGTGCAAGGTGGAGTTCCACCTGGTGGGCATGTCGCATATGAGGCGGTGAGCGGGAAGGCCGAAGTTACGCTGTAGCGCAGACAGATGAGCAGCGGCAGGATGTGAACGCCGGAAGCGCGAACAGACGGCCCGCACTTTATGCAGCAGCTCTGACATGTCGGGGTAGTTGTGAATGCAAGGGATGTGCGTCAAACCGGCTAGTCCCAGAGCTGCAACGAGATTTCGCCCATTATCGCACACCACCAGGCCGGGCTTGAGGCTCACCGGCAGCAACCACTCGTCGGTCTGTTGTTCTATACCCCGCCACAACTCCTGTGCGGTGTGGGGCCTGTCCCCCAAACATATGAGTTTCAGAATGGCCTGCTGACGTTTACCCCGGGCTGTGCTGAAGTTGGTGGTGAAGGTGTGTGGCTGACTGGATGAGCAGGTGGAAGAAGAGGAGGAGGAAGCCGAGAAGGAGGAGGTGGCAACAGGAGGCAAAGAATGTTGCCCTGTGATCCTTGGCGGCGGAAGGACGTGCGCCAAACAGCTCTCCGCCTGGGGCCCAGCTGCCACTACATTTACCCAGTGTGCAGTTAGGGAGATATAGCGTCCCCTGGCCGTGCTTACTGGTCCACGTATCTGTGGTTAGGTGGACCTTGCCACAGATGGCGTTGCGCAGTGCACACTTGATTTTATCGGATACTTGGTTGTGCAGGGAAGGCACGGCTCTCTTGGAGAAGTAGTGCCGGCTAGGAACAACATACTGTGGGACTGTCCTCTTGGGGCAAGTAGTATGACGCTTGTTGATTGGCTGCTTTGCAGCCTTTCAAAAAGCGCCAAGAAAGCGACGAACACCGAACCCGAACCCGGACTTTTCCGAAAATGTCCGGGTTCGGGTCCGTGTCACGGACACCCCAAAATTCGGTATGAACCCAAACTATACAGTTCGGGTTCGCTCATCCCTAATCCTGATGCATCCTGAACGGATTTCACTCCATTCAGAATGCATTAGGATAATCCTGATCAGGATTCTTCCGGCATAGAGCCCCGACGACGGAATTCTATGCCGGAAGACAATAACGCAGGTGTGAAAGAGCCCTTAGAGGAGTCCTACAAGAATGGTATTTTTGATTTCAGGGCTCTTGCTTTTACTCTACTTGCCAACAATTTCCCTGTCTTGTTAGCCTGCGAATAATACCTAGCCTTTGTCTTTTTAAGCGAGAGCTCATAGGAATGTAAGTAACTTTCTCTTAGTTGAAGTCTAAGTAGTCTGAGCTTATCAGAGAGTTCAACTGAGGGAGAGGACTTATTCTGTGTTTCTATAGACTGAATTTGCGCTAAGAGGTCGGTCTGGTGTTTCTCTCTCAATGTTTTATGTCTATGTCCTATTTTCAATAATATTCCTCTTACATATGCCTTATGGGCCGTCCTTACTATCGAGGGATCAGGACCTGAGTTAGCATTACATTTAAAGTACTCTACTAGTGCAGCCGATACCTCTGGATTATATTTATCATTAGCTAGAATAAATTCATTAGCCCTCCACAAAGGGTTCGGATGAGAGATGAATTCTTCTGTCAGTTCCACAGATACTGGAGCATGATCCGACCACGTAATTGTCCCTATGGAGGAACCTGTAGGTGCCTCCAAGGAGGTTCTGTCAGCTAAGATCAAATCAATGCGGGAATAGGATTTATGTGCAGGCGAATAATAAGAGAAATCCTTTTCCAATGCATGGTGAATACGCCAAACATCAAACAAGGAGTTGGCAAGTAGTGACGGAGCAAGAGAGGCGGGGCTATTTCTTGTGACAGAGGAGGAGTCTTGAAGCGGATCAAGAACCATATTGAAGTCTCCACAAATTATAACTCTTCCCTCTTTTATAGATTGGACTTTTTTGAAAACCCTGTTCAAAAACCTCAAGGACCGAACATTCGGGGCATACATGCCCACCAAAGTATAAGGGATATTGTAAATACAGCATACATGAATAATGTAGCGACCCCCTTCATCCACCACAGTTTTTTTCTCTGTATGAGCAACTGAATTTTTAATCGCCAACAGTACCCTACGTTTTTTACTCATGCCGTGGGATTGGATAATTGTCGGGAAAGCTGGGTGTCTCAACCTCTCCTTGTCTGCTGCAACAATATGTGTCTCCTGTGCACAGAATATATCACATTTAGTCAAGAGGGCTTCTCTCCACATCATCCGCCTCTTATATGGGCTGTTTAGGCCTCGAACATTTAATGAAACTAGTTTAAGCACCATCTTGGTACGTAAAAATATGCTTATGAGAAGATGCCCGGATGATGTGAAGAGAACCATACAACATCAATTGCAAAACATTCAGCTGTAATGTGAAAAAAGGACCCAACTTAGGAAAATTAAAATAATAACAGGATGGAAACAATAACCTGCTAAACCAAAACTTACTGCCCAAGTAAAGGGGCAGGAATGAGGTAGCACAAGGGTTAAAACTCACAATCCCTTGTGATTCTTTTTGTGGGAAAACAGTCATGCCTACCACCTGGAGAATCTTAATAGGTAGAACATGTCCCTGCTCCTGCTGAAAGCAGGATACTTGAAGAACCTCTCATTGATGTTTTTTCTGGCGACAACTTTCAACCCGGTGCCATTCTCCTTCATCAGGTAATCGCTGGTGCTGATTTGCCAGAGGGACGTCATCCACTGAAATGTTCCAGTTAGCCAGCACCGCTTTCCCTTCCAGTTAGCACCCCGTTTTTCTGGATTAGCAGCTTTACTGGATATCCTCACCTGTATAAGATGGAATGTGATCGCAACGCCGCAGTGATGGGCGCAAGCGTGCGGCGTAATTGGAGGGTTGTTATAGACAAATCTGCAAACAGCTTCACTTGTTGGTACGGATCCGGCAAGGTATCAACTTTCCTTGCTGCCAACAGGGTTTCCTCTTTAATATGGAAGAAATGAATGCGGGCTAAAACGTCCCGAGGTGTGTCATCAGGAAGATGTTTCGGTTTAGCAATTCTCTGCACTCGATCTATAATGAGGTCTTGTTCAGAGCTGTTAGGTAGGAGAATTGTAATTAGCCTTTTAATATAAGCCTGCAGATATGTTGCTGGAACTGATTCTGGTACACCTCTCAGTTTCAGGTTGTTCCTGCGGGAACGATCTTCTAAGTCAGCTACTTTCGCTTTTAGGTATGCGATTTCTTCAGACTGTACATCATACGAATCTATGAGGTTGTTATGCAATTCTGCGAATTCGCCCATCTTATGTTCCACATGATGTACTCTATTTTTTAGATCTGTAACATCCCGTTGAAGGGGATTTAATACAGGGAGTGCAGAATTATTAGGCAAATGAGTATTTTGACCACATCATCCTCTTTATGCAGTTGTCTTACTCCAAGCTGTATAGGCTCGAAAGCCTACTACCAATTAAGCATATTAGGTGATGTGCATCTCTGTAATGAGAAGGGGTGTGGTCTAATGACATCAACACCCTATATCAGGTGTGCATAATTATTAGGCAACTTCCTTTCCTTTGTCAAAATGGGTCAAAAGAAGGACTTGACAGGCTCAGAAAAGTCAAAAATAGTGAGATATCTTGCAGAGGGATGGGGCACTCTTAAAATTGCAAACAGAGTCGCAAGAAGCGTGTGGAAAAACCAAGGCGCAAAATAACTGCCCATGAACTGAGAAAAGTCAAGCGTGCAGCTGCCAAGATGCCACTTGCCACCAGTTTGGCCATATTTTAGAGCTGCAACATCACTGGAGTGCCCAAAAGCACAAGGTGTGCAATACTCAGAGACATGGCCAAGGTAAGAAAGGCTGAAAGACGACCACCACTGAACAAGACACACAAGCTGAAACGTCAAGACTGGGCCAAGAAATATCTCAAGACTGATTTTTCTATGGTTTTATGGACTGATGAAATGAGAGTGAGTCTTGATGGGCCAGATGGATGGGCCCGTGGCTGGATTGGTAAAGGGCAGAGAGCTCCAGTCCGACTCAGACACCAGCAAGGTGGAGGTGGAGTACTGGTTTGGGCTGGTATCATCAAAGATGAGCTTGTGGGGCCTTTTCGGGTTGAGGATGGAGTCAAGCTCAACTCCCAGTCCTACTGCCAGTTTCTGGAAGACACCTTCTTCAAGCAGTGGTACAGGAAGAAGTCTGCATCCTTCAAGAAAAACATGATTTTCATGCAGGACAATGCTCCATCACACGCGTCCAAGTACTCCACAGCGTGGCTGGCAAGAAAGGGTATAAAATAAGAAAATCTAATGACATGGCCTCCTTGTTCACCTGATCTGAACCCCATTGAGAACCTGTGGTCCATCATCAAATGTGAGATTTACAAGGAGGGAAAACAGTACACCTCTCTGAACAGTGTCTGGGAGGCTGTGGTTGCTGCTGCACGCAATGTTGATGGTGAACAGATCAAAACACTGACAGAATCCATGGATGGCAGGCTTTTGAGTGTCCTTGCAAAGAAAAGTGGCTATATTGGTCACTGATTTGTTTTTGTTTTGTTTTTGAATGTCAGAAATGTATATTTGTGAATGTTGAGATGTTATATTGGTTTCACTGGTAAAAATAAATAATTGAAATGGGTATATATTTGTTTTTTGTTAAGTTGCCTAATAATTATGCACAGTAATAGTCACCTGCACACACATATCCCCCTAAAATAGCTAAAACTAAAAACAAACTAAAAACTACTTCCAAAAATATTCAGCTTTGATATTAATGAGTTTTTTGGGTTCATTGAGAACATGGTTGTTGTTCAATAATAAAATTAATCCTCAAAAATACAACTTGCCTAATAATTCTGCACTCCCTGTAGTTGTGACATATGAGAGGTGACCGAATGGTTAAAGGCTAAGAACATGTCCTTAAGTAGAACACTGGACACTGGCCTGTCGTCCATGGGGAACTTAAGAAGCGCCTCTTTAAAGGACCCATTGCTATGTAAGTTCTGGGCTTCGCTGGTCTCATGGACCTCTGCAGCCGGATCCTGTAACCTGGGCCTCTGCTTTTCCGGGCTCGTAGTAGGGGAACTCTGTCCCGCACGGCTGCTTGAAGCAGGCACCTCTCGCCCCAATCCAACTCTCGTATCGCTAATCAACAAGCTCTCACCCGTGTCTGTGTGCCGAGGTGAACCCTGAAGGCTCCGGTGAGTCGAGCTGCCATCTTCAGGAGGTCGGGGGGAAGAAGCATTTGCCGAAGATGTCGGGCTGGGGGAGGGTTCCGCCTGCGTGCCTCGTGTGCCGGCGCCATCTTTGTCTCGATCTTGACCGAAGAAAAACTCTAGTTTCCCTTGTTTCTTGATGCCTCTCTTCCCTCTCGTCATCATCAGGGATGCAGCCGGTACCGATCGGCACCGATGTTGGCTCTGTGGCGAACTTGGTGAGGGTTCTGCTTGATTAAGACGCTTTGCTGGAGCAGGAGCTCTGGATTCAAGCGGCCATACTCCTCGGCTTCCTGGCCACGCCCCTGCCAGCCAGACTTTACAATGATTTTTCGTGAGTAAACTCAATTTTAATAATATACAATTATGTCACTGTGTTAATAGAGACGGGGAATGCTTTATTGGATAAAATCACAGGTGGGTGGATGATAGAGGATCCACAATATTGGTATATTTTTCACTTCATTTGCATGTTTAATTGGAACATGTGATCTACTGGGAGGGGTTGGATATGTATATGTGTATGTTACTATTCACTTTGTATGTTGCTTGAGAAAGACCATTGCGGTCGAAACGTCACATTTTTTTGCTGGTGAAATAAATTCCACAGAATTGAAGACAAGAGAGTGCTGCGTTTTTTTCTACATGACGTTTCTTAGATGGGGTCACTTTTATAGAGTTTCTACTCTAGTGTTGCATCAGGGGGGCTTCAAATGGGACATGAAAAACAGTCTAGCAAAATCTGCCTTTTAAAACCCATATGGCATTCCTTTCCTTCTGCACCCTGTCGTGTGCCCGTACAGCAGTTTACAACCACATATGGGGTGTTTCTGTAAACTACAGAATCAGGGCCATAAATATTGAGTTTTATTTGGCTGTTAACCCTTGCTTTGTAACTGGAAAAAAAAATATTAAGGCTTCTTTCACACTTGCGTTGTCCGGATCTGGCGTGTACTCCACTTGCCGGAATTACACGCCGGATCCGGAAAAAACGCAAGTGAACTGAAAGCATTTGAAGACGGATCCATCTTCAAAATGCTTTCAGTGTTACTATGGCAGCCAGGACGCTATTAAAGTCCTGGTTGCCATAGTAGGAGCGGGTAGCGGGGGAGCGGTACAGTCCGCGCGGCTCCCGGGGCGCTCCAGAGTGACGTCAGAGCGCCCCATGCGCATGGATGACGTGCCATGCGATCACGTGATCCATGCGCTTGGGGCGCCCTGACGTCACTCTGGAGCGCCCCGGGAGCCGCACGGATGATAAGTATACCGCTCCCCCGCTCCCCACTGCACTTTACCATGGCTGCCAGGACTTTAGCGTCCCGACAGCCATGGTAACCATTGAGAAAATGCTAAACGTCGGATTCGGCAATGCGCCGAAACGACGTTTAGCTTAAGGCCGGATCCGGATCAATGCCTTTCAATGGGCATTAATTCCGGATCCGGCCTTGCGGCAAGTCTTCAGGATTTTTGGCCGGAGCAAAAAGCACAGCATGCTGCGGTATTTTCTCCGGCCAAAAAACGTTCCGTTCCGGAACTGAAGACATCCTGATGCATCCTGAACAGATTTCACTCCATTCAGAATGCATGATGATAATCCTGATCAGGATTCTTCTGGCATAGAGCCCCGACGACGGAACTCTATGCCGGAAGACAAGAACGCAGATGTGAAAGAGCCCTAAAATGGAAAATCTGCCAAAAAAGTGACATTTTGAAATTGTATCTCTATTTTCCATTAATTCTTGTGGAACACCTAAAGGGTTAACAACGTTTGTAAAATCAGTTTTGAATACCTTGAGAGGTGTAGTTTCTAGAATGGGGCAATTTTTTGGGTGGTTTCTATTATGTAAGCTTCACAAAGTGACCTCAGACCTGAACTGGTCCTTAGAAAGCTGGTTTTTAAAAATTTCTGAGAAATTTCAAGATTTACTTCAAAATTTCTAAGCCTTGTAACGTCCCCCAAAAATAAAATGTCATTCCCAAAATGATCCTAACATGAAGTAGACATATGGGAAATGTAAAGTAATGACTATTTTTTGTAGGTATTTGTGGCAAATCCAGCCACATTGAGAACTGTTGGACTGTATCTGTGACAATTCCTGTGACTATGGGCCCTGGGCGATTTGGCCCTTTAAATACAGAACTTGGGCATATTGCATGTTATTTCCCTGTTGCTGGGCTAAATGGATTCATTTGTACCATGCTGGGTGTGTTTCTATTGTCCCATTGTGTAGTAACTTTTCAGTTTAGGAGATAATGGGGGAGACACAGTGATTGATTCAATTATCTCCTAGACAGAGGGGAGGAATATGTGTGGGTTGTAACTACAATGTTATCGGGTAATGTATGATAATGTGTGTGTCCCTCTCCTTCAGGGGAGCATGTAATAAATAGGGCTGAAAGCTAGCAGCCAGGTAGTTCACCTCCAAGCTATGTGTCATCTAGTTCTTGGAGGGATGGGATTTATACACGCTACCTGCATTTCATTCTGATGGTTCCTGTCTACCAGCAGAGATACTGCACTTTACCCTGCCTCTCCGCTACAATTGGTGGCAAGCGACGGGATTCAAATCTCACAGCAGAAGACCGTTCAGCTGTTTTATTTGATACGAACGGAAAGGAACCCCATCCGTACAAAGTCATCGTTCGTGAGTATGCGGATTTTATGCGAACAGATGACGAATGGGGACGGATTATACCAGGCTGAAAAGAGAAACGCTAAAGGCATCACTGGAAGCCAGAGGAATTATTGCCAGTAACAAAGCGAAAAGAGTAATTATTGCGGAACTCATGGAGGGCGATCAAGCAGCAGTTACACCAGCAGCCACGGAAACATATAGTTCAGCATGGGCCAACGAAATGAGGATAAGGCTGGCATTTTTTCCGTTGCAACATTCCCAGGAATTTTTGGAAAGGACATCAGCTGATATTAATGAATATCTAGCGGCCACCCGACCAAACCTCACTTCACCTGGGGGAGCAAACCCTCCTGCATATCCGGTAATATCAGAAAAACAGAAATTACCGCACCATGCATTTAAAACTTATGTGGAAACCGAGGACATTGATGGGTACCTGCAGGACTTCGAAAGATTATGCCAGCTGCATAAAATCGATCCTGCGGATAAGGTACCCCTATTGGCCGGCAAATTGTCGGGTAGGGCAGCGGAAGCATACCGGACTATGCCAGATGAGGACAGCACAGATTATCAAAAGGTAAAACAAGCCATATTGACCCGGTATGCCATTACCCCTGAGGCATACCGCCAGCGCTTTCGGGAGCTAAAGAAAGCCGAGAGAGATACCCACACGGAATGGGCACATAGATTGAACCGTGCTGCTAAAGGATGGGTACAAGCAGCACAGGTAACCCAGCTGGCAGAGCTGTTACAATTGTTATTACTGGAGCAATTTTACGGGATCGCAAACCCAATACCGTACATGTGGCAGCTACTATGGCAGACGAGTACCAAGATGCCCGGCGGGCACAGAAGGTTGCACAATGACCCCTTTCCGGGGCCCCTACAACTAACCCCGTTCCAGCACCCGTTCCAGCATCCAGTCCAGCACCCTACAGATCAAGTGGGGGCAACTACCAACAAGCACCCAGATACCAGTCTCGCCCGCAGGTCAGATGCCATATTTGCAAGCAGCAGGGGCACATCCAGAAAGATTGTCCCAGGAACTGAAACCGTTCCAACTGGGGAAACCCTAGCCAGCAGATTCATCGCCCAGCGGCAGTACACTGCTTCCAAAATGAGTTTTCCCAGCAGCAATTGGTGCCAATGCCTCCAGGGGAACCCTTGGGCATTCTACACAAGGCCAACCCGATACAGGCAGCCTCTGACAACAGACAAGGCCATTGCCAGGCCGTCCACCTAGATGGCAGGAGCCGCCAGGGATTACGAGACTCTGGCGCCACCATCACCTTGGTTCGGAATCACTTGATCCCTGCTCACCAGCTCACCGGTGAATGTGTAGCTGTTCGAGTAGCCGGGGGTAATATCTACAAGATTCCTACTGCCCGAATACATTTGAATTGGGGAGCGGGGTCTGGAAATGTGGAAGTGGGGCTCATGCAAGATTTGCCAGCGGATATTATTTTGGGCAACGATTTGGGGGAGCTGACTTCGGCGTTTGTGCCACAACGGAACCTCCAGGAAGCTTTACCTGTTGTTACCAGGCAGCAGGCCCACACCAACCCACCGGCAAATCACGCTGAGGCCTCAGGTAAAGAACAATACCCCTGTTATCCCTTGGGCCCCCCCATTAGAGTTTGGTAGTGAGGTAGCTAATGACCCTTCCTTGCAAGTATAAGCAGCGGTTTATCCTGACGGTAGTAGATTACACCACCCGTTACCCTGAGGCAGTGGCATTGACTAATATTCATGCCGAGACCGTAGCCGAGGCCCTTATTAAAATATTCTCTCGCATGGGTTTCACCCGAGAGATTATTTCTGATAGGGGCACCCAGTTCACCGCTGAAGTCACCCGCCAGTTGTGGAAAACATGTGGGGTAAAGCCGATTATAAACTCGGCCTACCACCCCCAGTCTAATGGCCTCTGTGAACGGTTTAACGGAACATTGAAACAAATGCTCCGTACGTTCATGGAGACCCAGAAGAACTGGGAGCGGTTTTTGCCCCACCTGTTGTTCGCATACAGGGAGGTGCCTCAAGAGTCCACTGGGTTCTCACCTTTCAAGTTATTGTTCGGACGGAGGGTAAGGGGCCCCTTAGATTTAATCCGGGAACATTGGCAGGGGGAAGTCACGATAGAGGGTACCCCTGTTGTACCATATGTGCTGGAGTTTCGGGACCGCTTGGAGGAGCTAACCGAGACCGTACGCTCTAACCTCCGGACGGCCCAGAGCCGGCAGCGCCGATGGTATGATAGAGGTGCCAGGGACCGCAGTTTTCAAGTGGGGGAAAAGGTGTTGATCCTTAAACCTGTTAAGAATGATAAACTGCAGACGTCCTGGCAGGGCCCATTCAAGGTGGTGCAACAAGTCTGTGACACCACCTATGTGATCGGTTCATGTACTGGAGCAGGAGTTAGGCGGATGCTCCATGTTAACATGTTAAAACCATATCATGAACGCCCAGAGGAGGTAAATGCTATTTGCGCCTCTGCTGCAGAAGATATGGACAATTTACCTCTCCCTGATCTTCTGGGAATGGAGAACCGGAACGAAGACCTGGGAGAGATACAATTGGGGGAAAGATTAAACCCGCAGGAAAGGGACCAGATTGTAGATCTCTTACGAGAGAAAAGCAAAACCTTCTCTAATGTACCAGGGTATACCCCCCTAGCCACTCACCGAGTGGAGACCCCTGGTCAGCTGCCCATGCGTCAACCCCCTTACCGCATCCCTGAATCTGTCAAGGAACACATGCGTAAGGAGATTGACGAAATGTTAGAGCTTGGGGTGATAGAACACTCCGACAGCCCCTCGGCTTCCCCGGTAGTTCTAGTGCCGAAACGGGACGGCACGACCCATTTCTGCGTAGACTACCGGAAGTTGAATGACAAGACGGTATCAGACGCCTATCCTATGCCCAGGATAGACGAACTCTTAGATAAGATGGCCGTGGTCAGTACCTCACGACGATAGATTTGTGTAAGGGGTACTGGCAGATTCCCCTATCCGAGGATGCCATCCCCAAGTCGGCGTTCGTCATCCTATTTGGCCTGTACCGGTTTAAGGTCATGCCATTTGGGATAAAGAACGCCCCGGCTACCTTTCAGAGGATGGTAGATCAGCTATTGGAAGGATCCCAGGAGTTTGCGTGCGCATATTTAGACGATATCGCCATATTCAGCAGCTCCTGGGAAGAACATTTAACCCATATCGGGTTTATCCTAGATGGGATCCGGGAAGCCAACCTGACCCTAAAACCCAGCAAGTGCCATATAGGGATGGCAGAAGTTCAGTATCTGGGACACAGAGTGGGTAGTGGGAAACAGAAGCCAGAACCCGCTAAAATTGAGGCTGTCGCCAAATGGCCAACCCCCCGCACCAAGACCCAGGTATTAGCTTTCTTAGGTACCGCTGGGTATTACCGGAAATTTGTACCCAATTATAGCGCCGTAGCAAAACCCCTCACTGACCTTAACCGTAAAAATCTCCCTAAGATTGTCACCTGGAGCCCAGAGTGTGAACAGGCATTCCAAAAACTGAAAGACTCTTTGATAAATGCTCCTGTCTTGGCCGCTCCTGATCCAACTAAACGTTTTCTTGTCCACACAGATGCTTCAATGTTTGGATTGGGAGCAGTACTGAGCCAAGTCGGAGCTGATGGCGGCGAGCATCCTGTAGCTTACTTAAGCAGGAAATTGTTACCCCGAGAGGTAAGCTACGCCGCCATCGAAAAGGAATGCCTGGCCGTGGTGTGGGCCTTAAAGAAATGACAGCCATACATTTATGGACAACAGTTCTCGCTACTCACCGATCACAACCCGTTGGTATGGCTAAACAGGGTGTCTGGAGACAATGCCCGGCTGTTGCGCTGGAGTTTGGCGCTGCAGCCGTTTGACTTGACAATTCACTACCGCCCTGGGAAGCAGAATGGTAACGCCGACGGGTTGTCCAGACAAACTGACCTTGAACAATGATCGTTGGGTACTCTTCCGGACCTCCCCAAGCCGATCCGTTTGGATCAGACTGTGTATGCCGGCTTGGTTCTGGGGGAGCATTGTTGCAAATCCAGCCACATTGAGAACTGTTGGACTGTATCCGTGACAATCCCTGTGACTATGGGCCCTGGGCGATTTGGCCATTTAAATACAGAACTTGGGCATATTGCATGTTATTTCCCTGTTTCTGGGCTTAATGTATTCATTTGTACCATGCTGGGTGTGTTTCTATTTAAACTTTTCAGTTTAGGAGATAATGGGGGAGATACAGTGATTGATTCAATTATCTCCTAGACAGAGAGGAGGAATATGTGTGGGTTGTAACTACAATGTTATCGGGTAATGTATGATAATGTGTGTGTCCCTCTCCTTCAGGGGAGCATGTAATAAAAAGGGCTGCAAGCTAGCAGCCAGGTAGTTCACCTCCAAGCTATGTGTCGTCTAGTTCTTGGAGGGATGGGATTTATACACGCTACCTGCATTTCATTCTGATTGTTCCTGTCTACCAGCGGAGATACTGCACTTCACCCTGCCTCTCCGCTACACAGGCATAATATATGACAAAAAAACAAGTTTGCGGTGCTCACGGCCACGTAGAGGGACACTGCAGATGCATCGGATTCCTGTCCTCCGGGGAAACAGTTTGTTCCTTCTGAATTATGGCACAAGGTATTCGAGGAAAATCACTGTACAGTTTATACAGGACACCCTGGGAGCAGATCCACGGTCAATCTTTTTTCTCGTAGATTCTGGTGGCTGGGGTTGCATAAATGTGTTGAGGGCTTGGTGTCAGCTTGTGGTACTTGTGCACGTGCTAAGGTGACACATACTCGGCCTTCAAGATCTCTACTTCTGTTGTCCTTCCTTTCCCGATCTTGGTCTCATTTTGTCCATGGACTTCATCACAGATTTGCCGAATTCCTCAGGAAAAACTGTTATTCTGGTGGTTGACGTCATTGGCCCACAAGCAAGAAGCAGGGAGGAATCATGTGTTCAGATAGGAAAAAATTACGAATATTCGCCATTATGAATATATAGCACTATATTCTATTCTAAGTGCCGATATTCAAGATTAAAATTCGCTATTCGAATATTCGCGCTCAACATTAGTACTAACCAGAATCTGGAGACTTATTTGAGATGTTTTGTCTCACAGAATCAGCAAGAGTGGTCTTCATTTTTGAATTTGGCCGAGTTTGCCATAAATAACCGTAGGCAGGAGTCCACTGATAAGTCGACGTTTTATGGGGCAAATGGGTTCCATCCGCAGATGGGTTCCATGGCACATTTTCTGGTACTGAGACTTCTGGTATACCTGAAGAGGAAAGCTTTTCCTTGTACTTTTTGGAAGTTGAGTCCAAGGTTTATTGCTCCATATAAGATCTCTGCCATTATTAACCCGGTAGTCTTTCGTCTTAAACTTCCGCAAGCTTTAAAAATTCATAATGTTTTCCACAAATCATTGCTGAAGAGAAATGTAGAACCTGTTGAACAGTACTCCTTGCCTTCCTCTCCTGTCATGGTGGACGGTAATCTTGAATTTCAGATCGCCGGGATAATGGACACACAAATTCTCCGTAGATCCCTTCAGTACCTCGTTCACTGGAAGGGTTACGGTCCAGAGGAGAGAATGTGGTTCCAGTGACCAACGTTAATGCGAGTCGCCTTGAGAAAGCCTTTCACAGGGCTCATCCGGATAAGGTCAGTCCTGGGTGTCCGGAGGTCATCCGTAGAAGGGGGGTACTGTCACGGTCCCTCCCGTGGCACAGGTTAGAAGATCTGAGAGAGTGGCTTATACCCCGGAAACCTGTGTTTAGCATGGCAAGGGGGGTAATGACAGATAAGTGCAGTCGCCTGTCCACAGCGAACGTGGACAAGCTCACGTTCATTAAAAACAACCAGGCATGAATCCCACAGAACTTGTCCGTACCTTGTGCTGAGTAGACAAGTATACTGGCCGCACTCAGCCATTGTTATAACCCAGCGCACTTTCTCTTTGCATTCTCTTTTCTATTTCCCAATTTTTTGGGGTCTTCCCAAATTCATTTAAAAATAATAATAAATAAAGGAAAAAAAAAAAAAAAAAAAAAAACATCAAAAACAGTGTTGGCTACCTCCTCCTCCACTGCCGCTTCCACCTACACCACCACGTCCACCACCTCCTCAACCTGCTACTCCACTTTGACCTCCGCCTTCTAGTTAAAGATTTTTTTTTTCTATTCTGTTATTTTAAGTCATTTCCCTATCCACATTTGTTTGCAGGGCAATTGTCCTGCTCTTACCGCCATTTTGCTTCCTTTTCAGCCCTCTAGCCCTTACATGACTATTTTACAGCTATTTTAGAGCACCAAAGTTCAGGTGCCTATTGATTTCAATGGGGTTCGGGTTCAAGTTCGGGTCAAAGTTCAGATTCGGGACGAAGTTTGGCCGAACCCGGCAAACCCGAACATCTACGGGTCCGCTCATCCCTACTCATATGCGACATTTCAACTAATTGGAACTCCACCATTCACATGTTGGACCGACTATATGAGCAGAGGAAGGCCATAAATGATTTATTGATGAGGCCGGTGGACAGGAGCACTTCCCTATGTAACTTTGACATTAGCCAGTGGCAGCTCAGGACCTTTGAGGAGGCCACTTTATTTGTCAGTCACCAGGATTACAGGATGAACAACGTCATTCCACTGCTTCATGATCTGGAACAGATGCTGCTAAATCTGGCTGGCCAGGGGACAGGAGACATGGCACCTACTTCTCATGGCCACCTGAGCTCTGTGGTGGCTGAACTGGAAGAGGAGGACATTCATGCACAAACAACATATACAGAAAAAAAATGGTTATTCTACATAAGTGACAGGAGAGGAGGAGCAGGAGGAGCTAGAGGGCGATGAGGAAGACCAGGCAGATGACACTGACACACTGTATGCAGTATGCAGTGGAGATGGAGGCAGGGAGTTGTTCTGAGTCCCTTGCGCAAATGACCCGATGCATGCTCAGTTGCTTGAGTAGTGACAGCCGAATTGTCACAATTCGGCAGAGGGATGACTACTGGCTCTCCACCATGTTAGACCCTCACTACCACTCCAAAATGGGGTTTTCCACCCGCTGAGAGGGAGGATAAACTGAAGAACTATCGAGACATCTAATGTAGTCAATGTGTTGCTGCTTCAGGCTAAAGGGAAGAAGGGTAGTTCAATGTTTAAACTATAAGAAAATTATGAATCAGCAAAATTATAAAATGCATAAAACTATCTGAATTGAATAGAGTGGTTTACCTCTTCCCATCAGATTTGAGTAGTAATAATCAGTTGCATGGCTTTGAGTTTCCAATTGTACATCTAAAAAAACAAGAAGAAAGAACATTTGGTGCCATAAATATTAACTATATTAACTATTGCTAAAACTACAAAAACAACAAAGTTGTATAAATCCTTGCCATACTGAAACTATTATTTGATTACCCAAGTAGAATTATCTGGATCATTACTGAAGGTGATCTGTCATCACATAAATTCCATATGATAAGTCGGAAGAATGAAGCAGACACATAGATTTTGAGCGAACCCGAACTGTAAACTGTGATTTTTGGAACCCGGACCTGAACATTTCAGTAAAAGTTTGGGTTCGGTGTTCGGCGCTTTCTTGGTGCTTTTTGAAAGACTGCAGACCAGCCAATAAACAAGCGTTTAACTATGTGACCTTAGAAGCCATCACAGCCATGCCTACTAATGGCATGGCTGTGATTGGCCAGTGCTGCATGTGACCCAGCCTCTATATAAGCTGGAGTCACGTAGCACTGCACGACACTCTGCTGTGCTTAGTATAGGGAGAAGATGCTGCTGCTGTGAGGGAGAGAATAGGACAGAATCTGTGATCAGAAGTTAAATTGAACTCAGCGATCTACCTAGATTTAGTTGTGTGGGTGCAGTGCACAATCTTTTTACCCTGCCCTGAGCCCAGTGATAGAAAAAAATAACTTTTATCCATCTGTTAATTAGGTGGGCTGTGGCAGGCATTTTATGCAAGCTCAGTGCACCAGCATAGCATCTGTGCTTTTGTGACATTCAAATCCAAGCTTGAAATACTGCACTAATAATCTGGTTTTAAAAAAAACACCTTTTATGGCAATATTCTACATCTGGTGCATTTGCAGGATTAGTCAGTGTGCAATTTAAGCTAGAAATACAGCCATCATTTTCTGGGTTTTTAAAAACACCCTTTTTTGGCAAAATACACAATTTTACAGCCCTAGCTGCATCTGCACGTGTGAAATTCAATCGTTATATACAGCTTTCATATTGTGTTATGAAAAAAAATCAACCTTTTTTTGCAAAATACTTAATATTACAGCCCTTGCTGCATCTGTGATTGTTAAAAAACAAGTTTTTAAAAATTTAATAATTTTCTGGCTTTGAAAAAACACAAATTGTTGGCAATATCCAACATCTGGTGACTGGCAGGATTAGTCAGTGTGCAATCTAAGCTAGAAATACAGCCATAAGTTTCTGGGTTTTTAAAAACTATTTTTTTTGCAAAATACACAATTTTACAGCCCTTGCAGCATCAGTACGTGTGAAATTCAAGGGTTATATTGTGAGATTGTGGATAAGCTCTGCCTGTATAAGGTTTATTTTTAAATTGTATTGGAGCTGTCATTTGGCATTCTGGGCACTAGAGGTCACTGTTTTGCAGCACAGTTAGCACACTCTGGGATCTGCATATGCAAAGCAGGTGATGACTCATGCTGGCTGTTTTCTGAGTGAACCAGGAAGTGCTGATCTGACATGGTGGAAGCAATGTTCTGTGAGAGACTGAATCCGATTCCATCTTGGCTTCCGGGTGTCCAGGAGTGAACAGGCACGCAGAGGAAGGACACTAGTTGTTGTCCCTTACTTGGATTCGACTCTTTGAAAGAAAGATTGTTCCAGGAAGACAGTGTACTGCGTGTGGGCAGAAGTCTGATTTCCAAGCAAGGCCGCACGGTTCCTGAGAGTTTGGTGGCTATCCCGAGTAAGCGGCATCCTTGGGCTCAGAACGGACGCAGGTCAGTACACCTGGTTACTCATTGTCTTATACTGAGGGGCACCTGAAGTAACAGAGACTAAGCCTAGGCCTGAACATAGTTAGATAGTTAGGGTTATAGGTTTTGCTAGGCCGGACAGAACTGTTCTGCGGCGCAGTATTTTGACTTGCAGGCTCTTCTGCGTTTGCCACCGGTTAGGTGAGTCCTCTTTAGTGGCACAGCACGACTTGCAGGCTCTGCTGTGTACGCCACCGGGTTAGGCCTGTCCATCGGACAGGGACAGTGACTGGTAGCCAGGGGCATAGCTTAGTCTGTGTTTTTTGTCATATTGTTGTATTATTACTATTGTTAAAGTAAAGTTTCTGTTCTTGCATATAAATCTGGTGTCAGTGTCGCTTTTCTTGTCTGTAACTTCGCTGTATCCTGGGGAGCCCACCCCGGTTCACAGCTTACAACTTGGCGTAGTCGGCAGGATACAGCGACCGTTATGGACGGGAATGCGGCGGGAGATCGTCCCCGGCGCCAGTGGTGCCGGATCAGGACCCAGCCCAGGGTGCACAGGCGCAAGTCCAGCTTGCCTCCAACAATATGGCTACCCCAGTAGGATGCATCTCTGTAAAGGCACTACTGCGTCATCTGCCAAAGTATGACGGTAGAAACATGACCTTGCAGGACTGGACTGAAAGGGTGCGAAGTGCGGTTAAATTGTGTAACCTGACTCCCGAACTGCGGGCCGAGGTTGCGTTGGGAGCCCTAGAGGGTGACATCAGGTGGACAGTGATGGTAAGACCTGACTCCGAGAGAGATACCCTAGAGAAGATATTCTCCCTGCTAGAGAGAGCCCAAGGGGGGCGGGCCAAAGTGGTACAGTTACGTAGTCACTTCTTTAACCGACCCCAGCAAGAGGGCGAGACCCTAATGCAATATTCCAATGCTCTATAGGAGACGCTGAATGAGATACAACGACGAGACCCTGAGGCCATGGGCGCCTTCCGAGGGGTGGACCGGTTTCTATGAGATCAGTTCACAGTGGGGCTCTCCAATAAATTCTTACAAGATAAATTACAAGATATGACCCGAACAATGGGCGATATAACATTCTACAGCATCTACTTCGCTGCCATAGAGAGAGAGGATCTCCACAGCATAGATTCAGCCCATACCTGCGGCAGCAAGAGTGGTGAATAGCACACTTGTTACAAGGGACCGGCCGAGGTCTCAAGAATCGGAGTCCTTAAAGGATGTGGTCCAGGCCCTGTGGGCAGAATTGAAAGAGCTTCGGCTGGAAGTGTCCCAAATGAAAGCAGAACCATCCCAGCGTCGGAAAACAGTCCCCGCCCCTCGTGCCACTCCACCCAGAACAACCCCGGTGAGGGGGCCGGTCAGAAGAGGGCCCCTCTTTTGGGCTTGCCAAAAGTACGGCCATATGGCCAGAGAGTGCCCAGAACAGGAAGCGTCTGAGCCGACGTTAAACCTCCGACCGCTGCAGTAGCTGGGCATCCTGCGGCGGTGCACCAGAAGTTAAGCCCTCTGCATGAAGAACGTGATCTGCATGCCAGCAGCCCCGTATTAGAAGCTGAGTTGGAAGGCCGAAAGGTCTGTTGCCTAGTTAATACAGGGTCAGAGTGCACCCTAATGCCTCTGGAGTTCTTCAAAAGACACTTCGGGCATATCATGGAGCCCGAAGACGGGAGTGCATCAGGCTGATGGCTGCCGATAATAGAGAGATAAATGTTCGAGGGATAGTCTGGATGCGGGTCCGACTGTTTGGGCAAGAAAGGGGTCGTGCTGGTGGACCATTCATCCCGGAAAGGAATAGACGTGACCCTGGGCATGAATATACTGAGACCTAGACCATAAACTCTATGTCAAGGAAGGGCCGAAGTACTGGCAACGGGCCACCGCACACCGGCCTACCCAGCAGGTCTTACAACAAATGGTGAGGAAGAGTAACCTGTCCGGACGGGCCATTGGAGAAGTGAGGGTGCTACGGAGGACTCAGTTGAAGATCCCACCTCGACAGGAGCGAATATTGATGCTACCATTGGGGGCTGGACGACGACTGAATGGACTGGAGTTCCTGATCGAGCCCGCTTATCAAGAAGATATGCAGATTTGCCCACTGGTAGCCCGGGCCCTCGCCGTTGTGAAGGACGGATGTGTGCCTATATGCTGCTGTAATGTTTAGGACTACAAATTAACCGTCCACGCAAACACCCTGCTGGCCAAAGTTTACGTGTCCGAAGGGGGTATCGCTCGACGAAGGGGCTTCATGCTGCAGCTGGATAGGAGATCAGCCTGGACCTATGATGTGGAGATCCATTCAAGGGAAACCCTGACAGCAGAGTGGAACGGTCGAATGATCATGGCCCGTATGGGGGTGGACTGCAGGACCCTGACCCCGGGGGGAACAAAAGCTGCTGGAAGACACCCTCTGGGAATTTCAGGAGGCCTTCTCAAGATATGATGAGGACTTTGGGTGTGCTACTGCCATCGAACATGAAATCCCAACCGGCGATGCCGCGCCGATCAGGGAACGTTACCGGCAGATCCTTCCTAAGATGTATCAGGAGGTGAAATACATGGTGGCCAGCATGTTGGAGAATCGGGTGATCCAGGAGAGTCAAAGTCCGTGGGCTGCTCCAGTAGTCATGGTGCAGAAGAAAGACGGGAGTCTCCGGTTCTGCGTGGATTATCGGAAGCTGAATGCTCAGACCGTCCGGGATGCCTACCCCCTTCCACGGATTGAGTCATTATCTGCCCTAAGCCAAGCAAAGTTCTTCTCAACTCTTGACCTGGCTAGTGGGTACTGGCAGATGCCGGTGGCCAAGAAGGACAAAGCCAAGACGGCCTTCATTCTACCTATGGGACTCTACGAGTTCAAGCGGATGCCCTTCGGCCTCTCCAATGCCCTGGGGACATTCCAGCGATTGATGGAACACTGTCTGGGTGACCTCAACTTCGAATAAGTATTGATATACCTGGATGACATAGTAGTGTTCAGGGCTTCCTTTGAAGATCACCTCCAGAAGCTGCGACAAGTCTTGGGACGGCTACGAGACCATGGGTTCAAAATCAAGCCAAAAAAATGCCAGCTGTTCCGACAGCAGATAAAGTACTTAGGACATGTGGTCACCCAGGAGGGGGTAAAACCGGCCCCCAGCAAGGTGGAGGCCGCTCAGAAATGGCCCCGGCCAAGTACACTACAGGAGGTACAGGCGTTCATGGGATTGGCCGGCTACTACAGTAGGTTTATACCCAAATTCGCTCATCTTGTGGGCCCATTGAACGAGGGGGCCCCGACAACAAGAGGCCTTTGAAGCGGTGAAAGAGGCGCTGACCAATGCGCCGATCCTGGCTTACGCGCGATTTGATACCCCATTCCTTCTGTATACTGATGGAAGCCTACATAGTCTGGGGGCCGTATTGTCCCAAGTACAGGATGGGCGGGAAAGAGTCATTGCTTGTGGAACCCTGATAACTATAGCTCCTTTAAACTGGAACTGCTGGCACTGGTGTGGGCCATGACCGAAAGGTTTGCAGAATACCTGACTGGTGCAGAAGTGACCATGATGACGGACAACAACCCGTTGGCACACCTGGAGAATGCCAAGCTCGGTGCACTCGATCAAAGATGGTTGGCCTGCCTTTCAAAGTACCAATACCTCATCAACTTCCGGTCCGGTAGGGAGAATGGCTCCTCAGAGAGCCGATGAGGAGTTAGAGGATACTGAAACACCTGACCTTGGTCGCTTACCTCTGTTCCCAGATGTGGCACATTCTTTTCTTTTCTTTTCAATTTTCTTTTTATTAATTTTTTAAAGAAGTAATATCAGGTTTACGATAGGTATTATGACAATGCACAGCCAAAAGACAAGTATTACAAACGGTCAGTTCTAGTCTTATAAGGGTATGACATGAGTCAAAAAGCAGAATGGGTAACGGGAGGGGGTGTTAGTGTGGTAATCCAGACTTGAATTAGTCTTTATTCCGTCTATGACGTAAACGTGAGAAAGACTGATAAAGGAAGATATATCAAAAGGGAGGGGGGGGGAGGGTAGAAGAGGGGGGTGGGTGGGGGGGGGTGAATAGGGGGGGACCTCAATTAATGGTGTGGATTGTGTACACCTATGGTGTTATTTAAATTGAGTCTGATAGTAATTGTAGCACTGGAGTGGAAGCGCGGTATTTAACCCAACCATCCCACGACTGAAGAAATCTGGTGTGAACTCTCAGTTCCCATGCTGATAGCTCCTCCATGTGGAAAATGTGATTTACTTTGTGTAGCCACTGTGAGAGGGTGGGAGAACTCGGTTGATTCCAATGCTGAGGGATCAGTAATTTGGCTGCCGCTGTGAGATGCTGGAAAAGTGTTCTGTTGTCCGGTGGTACAATACCTAGTCGAATGTTGAGGAATATAGAGGCTGGAGTTGGGTCTTGTGTTAGGTTGCATATCTTTGTTATGTGGCTGAGTACCTGGGTCCAAAATGGTTTGATTACTGGGCATTCCCACCACATGTGTATATATGTGCCTCTCAAGCCTTTACATTTCCAGCATGTGTCTGAATTTAGGCAGGTCATCTGCTTGAGTCTCACGGGCGTTTGGTACCATCTAGTGACTATCTTATATGAGTTTTCTTGTAGTCGGGTACATCTAGATATACCGTGTGATTTGATATATATTTGCTTGATCTCTGCTGTGGACCATGTGGTATCCAGATCTTTTTCCCAGTCACCCAGGTAGCTACTGGTGCCTGGGTATTTGATTTGTTGTAGGATGTCATAAATCTGTGAAAGCAAGTGTTTAGGAGGATTGGATGAGGCCGCTAATTTTTCATATTGTGTGAGTTCTCTGGGACTCGTGGCTTGACTAAGATATGGTTTTATTATTGAGTGAACATGTGCTTTATGTAATGAGTGCATTGGAATGTGGTTGAGAGGATCGTCTAACTGATCCGGATTAAGAAAGGAGTGTAGCGTTATGGAGCTGACATCTTCAAACCTTAGACCTGTGTCTTTATATTTCTCCTGATGTAGTCCTGCAATATCTGAAACCATCATTAAGGGGGATAGTACGGGACTAAGGGAGTTCATGTACTGGTACCACAGCGATAGGGTGGTTTGCGTAATCACATTTAGTGTGAGTTGGGATACGGGTTTCTCTTTTTTCCTCCAGAGAAGAGCTCTGAGAGGAGTTGTAGCGAGTAGGTTCTCTAGTGGAAGCCAGAGTTTATTTTTTATCTGCCCTTAACCAGTGTACTATCCTGGTAAGGTGTGCGGCTTCGTAGTACAGTCTCCAGTCAGGGACCGACATACCTCCTCTTGTTTTATGCTGAGCTAATAGGTATCTATTTAATCTGGGTTTTTTGCCATCCCAAAGGTAGTTACTAACAATTCTGTGTAGATTATTGAAAAAAGATGATGGGAGTGGTATCGGGAGAGTCTGAAACAGATACGTCAGCTTAGGGAGTAGTATCGACTTTATTAGATTTTTCCGTCCCAGCCAAGACAGAAACGGTAAGGACCATGAGGAGAATATTTGACTAAAGGTGTTTGGGATTTGGGCGTAATTGAGTGAGTATAGTTCGCTCCATTTAGGACTAATTTTTATACCTAGGTATGTGATATATGATTTTGGCCAGTGAAAAGGGTAATGGATGCGTAAAATGTCAATTTCTTCCTTTTCTATGTTAAACCCCAAAGCTTCTGATTTGGAGGCGTTTATTTTGAAGTTTGACAACAAGCCATACTCCTTTAACACGGTTTGAAGTGCTGGAAAAGCGATAGAGGGATTCGACAAAGTCAATAAAATATCATCTGCGTAAGCAGCAGCTGTATGCTCATATTTGCCATCATCGAATCCCCTTATGTCTGGGTGAAGTCTGATGGATGCCAATAGTGGTTCGAGTGAAAGAGCAAACAGGATTGGTGATAGTGGGCAGCCCTGTCTTGTCCCATTGCATATATGAAAAGGTGCTGATAGGTTTTGGTTTATACGTAGTCTCGCTGAGGGAGTATCATACATTAGAAGGATAGCGTTAACAAACTCTTGCGGTATACCAAAATGCAGAAGTACCTGTTTCATGAAGGTCCAGTCCACCCTGTCAAAAGCCTTTTCGGCGTCGGTACCCAGCAGTACCAAGGGAATTTTCTTCTGGTTGGCTATTTGAATAATGGAGAGAATTCTCAGTGTGTTATCCTTCCCCTCCCTACCGGACACAAATCCCACCTGCTCAGGGGAAATCAAAGAGGGGATCCAAGGTTTAAGTCTATTGGCCAGTAAACTTGCGTATAATTTTAGATCTGTATTTAACAGAGAAATTGGCCTATAACTTCCACATTGGTTGGCATCTTTCCCATCTTTGTGAATTAAGGTAATGTAGGCTTCAAGAGCCTGTTTTGGAATGCTAGACCCTGAGAGGTATGCATTGAATGTATCCACCAGATGAGGGAGAAGGACACCAGAGAAAGTATTATAATAAAAGCACGGGAGACCATCCGGGCCCGGCGCTTTCTGTTTAGGACTGTTTCGCAGGGTGGACTGAACCTCCATCTGTGTGAAAGGTTTCAACAGGTTTGTGTGCGCACTAGGGTCTAGTTTGGGAAGGGATGCGCGGGATAGGAAATTTGATATTGCCGCAAGAGTATCCTGCGTATTCTCCTGAATCTCTGAGGTGCGCAATTGGTATAATGAGGTGTAAAAGTTGATAAATTCTTTTTCAATCTTCCCAGGGTCTGTAGTGGTGATTCCTTTTTTATCCTTAATTTCCCTTATGAAAGTGTGGGGCTTTCTTCTTTTGATGAGGGACATCATCAATTTAGATGCTTTATCTCCATGGGCATAAAAAGAATGTTTGACTGACATGTAAAGTTTAGCTGAGTTTTTGTTTAATAGATCTCTAAGCTGTAATCGGGATTCTGTGAGCTTTTGGAGAATTGGCGCTATAAGGGATTGCTTATGAAGTTTTTCCAGATGGGAGATCGTCGACTGTAGGGATCTGATTTCCTGTTCTCTCTTTTTTTTACAGTATGTACCTATGGATATAACTCGCCTCTAATGGTTGCCTTGTGCGCCTCCCACACGACCGGCTTGGATACTTCTAAATTGTTATTCAACTCAAAATACGAGTTGAGACTATCTGTGATTCTTTTCTGGACCTCTTTTGTGGAGAGAAGTGTTTCATTAAGTCTCCAAGGCGGCCGCGCGCTGGGCGATCCTACATTAATATATGAACTCCTAACGGAGAGTGATCTGAATGAACCCCTGAGCTTATTGATGATGATTGAACATTAATGAGGGATGATTGCTGGAGAAAAAAGTTGTCAATTCTGTGGTAAGAATTGTGTGGTGTTGAGTACAGAGTGTAATCCTTCACCGAAGGGTGGAGAAAACGCCACACATCAGTCAAGGACAGTATTTGCAGTGATTTTTTAATATGTCTTAATGCCTTATAAGAGAGGGCGGTCTTTCCTGAAGAGGTGTCTAGGAGCGGGTCAAGGGCAACATTGAAAGTCGCCACCTATCACTAGGGTTCCTTTCGTTATGCTGTGTATTATTGTCATGGCATCCCTAATCCATTGGGGTTGCTGTGTGTTGGGGGCATAAAGGTTCGCTAATGTGACTGCTTTACCATTTAGTAACCCGATGAGTACTATTAGTCTGCCATTCTTATCTCTATACGAGCTCTCCAATTCGAAAGTGGTATGCTTAGAGAAGGCTATGGCCACCCCTCTAGAGTTCTTTGTGGGGGTATGTGAGTGGTACCATTGGTTGTAAAAATGCTTATGGAATGTTGGTGTCTTTTCTGTGAGGAAGTGGGTTTCCTGTAGGAATAAGATGTCGGCGCGGGATTTTTTCAGGGCTTGGAGTACTTGACTTCGTTTGATCGGAGAGTTCAGACCCCTAACATTATACGTGATTAAGTGTAAAGTAGTCATGGAGGAGGGTGGTAAGGTATTACTCGAGCGATGCGGGTACACCAAGGCGCTGTATAATAGAAGGTCGTGAGGCCCAGGGATTGTGGCATAGAAGGGGGTGTGGGATGAGTAGAGAACAAGTAAGTAAAACCTATCCGTGAGGATGTTGAATATAACATTGGGGATAGGGTGAACATGTGGAAATACAGTACCAAATGGATTAATACTAGCATACGTATTAACATTGTCATTTACAGCCCTGAGGACGGTATCAATTCTAACGTAGCTTTGAATATAATGAGAGAACTTACAAATCCGAGAGGTATAGATCAGGTCGGAGAGGTATGTCCGAGCCAATAATCTAGTCATGAGGAGTAGTGATGAGAGGTGAGGGGGAGAGCCGCACGACCCCTTGTATACATGGGGGTTGCCCAATGTCTGGGCAATTATTATTTTTTTTTTTTTTTTTTTAACACTTATAAGGTGCCACGGCTCCCCCCTCCACCCCGGCCCACCAACATAACCGCATACACAGAAACCTACTCAACAAAAGTGCAACCATAATGAACATTGAACATATTCTATGTATCTACTGTGTAGGTTGTGCCCAGGGGGTAGCAGTGTGTGGGCATCACCCGAAATAGATCAGTTCTCAGGCGGGGTCAACGTCGAGACGTCTCGGAGTCAGTTTTCCCTGACGTTTTTTGCTGCGGCTCTTCCTCTCTGCTCCAACAGTTTCCCATGGTGTAGGAGGTGGGACCGTCGGTAGACTGGTAAGGTTGTGTATTGGAGCCCAGTCTGGGATGTCCACGTTTGTGATCTGCAGTGTTGATAGGATTTCTTCCAATTCGGAGTGTTCTCTCAGGATATATCTTTTTCCCTCTACATTAAAGGAGAGGCCAAATGGGAAGAGCCATCTGTAAGGGATGTTCCTATGACGTAGAATCTCTGTTAAAGGACGGAGCATATTCCTTTTAGACAGGGTGACTCTAGCCAGGTCTTGATATATTGAAATTTCGGACCCCTCAATTTTGACCATGGGCTTGACTCGAGCGTGCTTCAGGATGTCATCTCTCACTCTGGAATTGAATAGACGACAAATTACATCTCTCGGTGGTTCTGACCCTTGTGGTTTGGATCGGAGAGCTCTGTGTTGAGATCTCTAACACGTAATTATCTCCTAGAATGGCAGAGAATATCTGTTTGACCGTGTCAAGCAAGGCCTCTGTAGAGATGGATTCTGGGACCCCCTTAAGTCTCAGGTTGTTGCGCCTTGCTCTGTTCTCTTGATCTTGCATCCAATTAACAATTTTATTCATATGTGTCTGACATGAGAAGAAGTTTGCGGAAGTCGCTTCTGTGTATGAGACTATCTGTGCTTGTGTAGATTCTAATTGTTCGACTCTACTTCCCATACATTTCATTCTTGTTTATATCCTGTAGTTCCTTCACCACTGGTTCCAATGCTCTTGAGAGGGCTTGCCCTAGGAACGCTCTGGATATGGGTAGACTTGTGTCATCTTCTCGATCACTTTCCATCTCTGGAGAGTTGTTGGTTATGGTATCTTTAAGCGCAGGTGTACGCTTCTGCATGTAGGAGTCCAGAGAGCCTGTAAGACACTTATTGGAGGTAGGTCTGGGTTTGCCTGGGCCAATTTTAACCATCACTATTCAGACAGGTAACCAGAGTTGTCGCACCTATTGGTGTATGAGCTTTAAAAGTATTAGGTCAGTGTGAGTAGAATTGTAAGACCCTCCTATTCTCTCATCTTGTGGTCCTCGATGGCTGCGGCTGTTGATTACATGGGGGTATTCATTATGACGCCTCTGTTAATCTTCTGAGAAGAAGCTAAAAAAAATTGGGCCTAAGACCCTAAAGTCCGTTTGACAGGGAGTATTCTCTGATTGGAGAGGTGATGTAGTATAAAGCAGGGATGAACGTCTGTTCGACTTTGCTTCTATCCCTGTCCCTCTTATACGGCACGGTGACAGGCGCTTCTTTACTGCTGTGCGGTTAGTTAGATGATATTTGCACCTCTGTATCTTCCACTAATGGGTCTTCGGTAGTACTAGGGACTTCTCCTGATTAAGAATAGTAATAGTGGACTTCTCAAGTGCCGGAGTGTAATGTCCCTTTAAATATACTCTTAGAGTAGATCTTCTGTATTGAACGTGGAAGTCCAGAAAAATTAAGGCTATGCCTTCAGTGGCTTTGGGGATATAAAGGTTGGGGTACCCCTCGGTCACTACTTCCTTATCTATGCAGGTATGTGGCCTGGGGTGGATTGCTGTTTGCTGGAGGTATTTGTCGCTATGCCTGCGACTGTTAGTATACGATCGCAACAGTGCCGGACACCTGTACAGAGTGACAGCGGGAAAACAGAGCTCTTACCGGCTCCCTCCTGCGGGCCAAGATGGCGGGTCTCCGCGCTGTCTAGGTGAATGCCGTTAGTAGTGGTAGCCTGGATTGCGGTGCTTGTGATGTGTCCCCGCGGCTCTGAGTGCCGCTTGATCCGCGGTTCTGTGGGTGGTCCGGGCTAGGGCAGGAGCAATGATCTATAGTCCTCCGCGCCTATGTTCAAATCCAGGCCGGGTGATCTCCCTCCGCCAGGCCTCACTGGCGACTTCAAGACGGGGCTGACCTATGGCCCCGAGCAGGTCTCCGTTCGGGGCAGAAGTTATCAGCAGTCACCGAGGGTCTGTGATGAGGATTTTAAACGCTGTGACTAACTTGTAGTCGTGTTGATTTAGCCGGTTGAGACGGGGGATGAGTCTCTGTCTTTACCGACGCTCCGTTGGAAATCTAGGCCGGGGATTCTTCCTCCGCTAGGCCTCACTCGTCGGTCCGGGTCGGAACGGTCTATCGGCTCCGGGGACAGCTCAAAACGGAGCAGATGTTAATTAGAGCCCCTGGGAATCCCAGATGAGGTTTGCAAACTTGTTTTTTAGGACGGATGAGGTTAGATTCACTTTGCAGTGACGGAGCTGCTGTGAGAGACGTCTTTCCCGGTCAGCAGCTAGCCACGCCCCAGATGTGGCACATTCAAGTGCAGTGGCATCTGGAATGACGCTGGTGCTGGGGAAAACGTTGACTGATTGGGAGAAAGTCCAGGATAGCTGCCGAGACTTGTGGAAAGGGAAAGAATGGGTTTGGAGAAATATCTGGCCTCGGCCAGAAAAACTAGCCCGTCTGACCCCAGAGGGTCAGAAGTTGTTGAGGCAGTGGGATAAGCTGACAATTACCCAGGGCCTCCTGTGCCGGATCATATACTTACAGTCAGAGCTGCAGTACCGGCAACAGATTGTCATTCCCATGTCGTTGGGACCGGAGGCCGCCAGGGAAGCTCATGAAAAGGGAGCTCATTTTGGGAGCAACAAAACGTTCAAGTGGCTCCCACGGCTGGTATACTGTCCAGATCTGACCGACATGGTGGCGGTGGCATGTCTTAAGTGTCGATCCTGTGGATTGAGTAAGAGTACTGAACAGCGGGCTCCTGTGCAGACCATCCCCACCTCTGCGTTTGCCACCGGCTAGGTGAGTCCTCTTTAGCGGCACAGCACAACTTGCAGGCTCTGCTGTGTACGCCATCGGGTTAGGCCTGTCACTCCGACAGGGACAGTGAATGGGAGCCAGGGGCATAGCTTAGGCCTCATGCACACGACCGTTGTGTGCATCCGTGGCCGTTGTGCAGTTTTCCGTTTTTTTTCACGGACCCATTGACTTTCAATGGGTCCGTGGAAAAATTGGAAAATGCACAGTTTTGCAGCCGAGACCGTGACCCGTGTATCCTGTCCGTCAAAAAAATAGGACCTGTCCTATTTTTTTGACGGACAACGGTTCATGGACCTATTCAAGTCAATGGGTCCATGAAAGAACACGTATGCACACAAGATTGGCATCCGTGTCCGTGATCCGTGGCCGTAGGTTACTTTCATACAGAGGGAGGGGGGGCGGGGGGGGGCCGCACTGGCCACCAATGATATTCAAACTGGGGAGGGGGGGTCTGCCCCCTGCTGCCTGGCAGCCCCTGATCTCTTACAGGGGGCTATGATACGCACAATTAACCCCTTCAGGAGTGGCACCTGAGGGGTTAATTGTACTGATCACGGCCCCCTGTAAGAGATCGGGTGCTGCCAGGCAGCAGGGGGCAGTCATGTACACAGTTTGTAGTATATTCTAACTAGAAGCGTCCCCATCACCATGGGAACACCTCTGTGTTAGAATATACTGTCGGATATGAGTTTTCACGATGTAACTCATATCCGACAGTATATTCTAACATAGAGGCGTTCCCATGGTGATGGGGACGCTTCAAGTTAAAATATACCATCGGATTGGAGAAAACTCTGATCAGATGGTATAAAGGGACTCCAGACTTTACATTGAAAGTCAATGGGGACTGCTGTCATATTCTGTTATTAAATAAACACCTGTTTTGGGCAAAAAAAATTTGGCCTAGTTTGCTTCTGTACGTGTGAGATACACCCCTTTGCAGGTAAACTTAATTTTGAAGCCTTTGCTGCATATGTCATTGTGAGATACACCCTTTACATACTGTGGTTATAGTCAGATATTTGAAAAACAACCATTTTAGGCAAAATGCACAATTTTACAGCCCGTGTGAAATTCAAGGGTTATATACTTTTGTCATATTCTGTTATTAAACAAACACCCGTTTTGGGCAAAAAATGTAATTGCGGCCTAGACTTCATCTGTACGTGTGAGATACATCCTTTACATACTGCGTTTCTATTCAGTTATTTGCAAAACAGCCGATTTGCGCAAAAAAATGTAATTACGGCCTAGTCTGGATCAGTCCGTGTGAGATAACACACTTTAGATACTGTGGTTATATTCTGTTATTTGAAAAACAGCCATTTTGGTAAAAAAAACTGAAATTGCGGCCTAGTCTGGATCTGTACGTGTGAGATACACACTTTAGATACTGTGATTCTATTCAGTTATATGAAAAACAACCATTTTGGACAAAAAATCTGGATCTGTACCTGTGAGCTCCTGTTGCAGGGAGAGGACGTGGTCGATCTGTGCCAGCTACTTCTTCAGGTGCAAGTAGGCGACAGAACCTGCAGCGGTATTTGGTCGGGCCAAATGCGGCTCTAAAAATGGTGAGGCAGGAACAAGTACAGGCGATAGTAGATTGGGTTGCTGACAGTGGCTCCAGTTCCTTCACATTGTCTCCCACCCAATCTCCTGCTGAAAGATCAGAGTTGGCACCTGCAGCCGATGTCCATCAGTCTTTCACCTCACCCCCTTGCAAATCAGCGAAGCAGTCTGAGCCCCAAGTCATGCAGCAGTCTCTTCTGCTTTTTGATGACTCTGCTAGCAGGGTTTCCCAGGGCCATCCACATATCCCTGCACCAGACGTGAAAGAGATTGAGTGCACCAATGCCCAACCACTTATGTTTCAAGATGAGTACATCTCGTAGCAGCTCTGGGACTAGCCGGTTTGACGCACATCCCTTGCCTGGCGCATGTGCTGAATTTGCTGGTGCAGAGATTCCTTAAAAATTACCCCGATATGTCAGAGCTGCTGCATAAAGTGTGTGCACGCTTTCGGCGTTCTCGACCTGCTGCTCGCCTGTCAGCGCCGCAGCGTAACTTCGGTCTTCCCGCTCACCGCCTCATATGCGACGTGCCCACAAGGTGGAATTCCACCTTGGCACATGCTGGCCAGACTGTGTGAGCAGCAGCAGGTGATAGTAAAGTTTTAGCTGCAGCACGCATGGGTGAATTGCTCTGCGGAACAGCACCACTTCACCACCAATGACTGGGCCTCCATGCGAGACCCATGTTCCTTGTTGCGCTGTTTCGAATACTCCACCAAAATGGCCAGTGCCGATAACGCCGTTCTCAGCGTTACTATCCCACTTCTATGCCTCCTTGAAAAAACGCTTCGGGCGATGATGGAAAAGGATGTGGCACAGGAGGAGGAGGAAGAGGGATCATTTATAAGGGTTTCAGGCCAGTCATTCACAAGTGGCTCCGAGGGTGGGTTCCTGCACCCACAAACGCCAGGTACACAATTGTCCAGCCAGGGCACAGTTCTGGAGGATGTCGAGGTGGAGGATGAGTAGGAGGAGATGTAGGAGGAGGAGGAACCTTGATCACAGCAGGGTGGCACCCAGACCAGCTCAAGGCCATAACTGGTGCGTGGCTGAAGGGATACAGAGGACACAGAGGGTAAACCTCCCACAGAGGACTGCTTTTCGTTGCCCCTGGGCAGCCTGGCACACATGAGCGATTACATGCTGCAGTGTCTACGCAACGACCGCTGAGTTGCCCACATTCTAACTTGTGCTGATTACTGGGTGGCCACGCTGCTGGATCCCCGTTACAAGGACAACGTACCGTCCTTAATTCCCTCACTGGAGCGTGATCGTAAGATGCGCGAGTACAAGCGCACGCTGGTAAACGCGCTGCTGGTGGCATTCCCACCTGACAGCGGGGGCACAGTGGAAGCACAAGGTGAAGGCAGAGGAGGAGGAAGAGGTCACCAACACAGCTGGGGCACCGTCAGCACCTCAGAAGGCAGGGTTAGCATGGCCGAAATGTGGAAAAGCTTTGTCAGCACGCCACAACAACCAGCACCACCAGCTGATATGGAACATCTTAGCAGGAGGCAGCATTTCACCAACATGGTGGAGCAGTATGTTTGCACATGCCTACACGTACTGACTGATTGGTCTGCCCCCTTCAACTTTTGGGTCTCCAAATTGGGCACACGGCCTGAGCTTGCCCTTTCCGCCTTTCAGGTGCTGGCCTGGCCTGCAGCCAGTGTATTGTCTGAACGTGTGTTTAGCACGGCAGGGGGTATCATCACAGACAAGCGCAGCCGCCTGTCCACAGCCACAATGTGGACAAGCCCACATTCATTAAAATGAACCAGGCATGGATCCCACAGGACTTGTCCGTACCTTGTGCAGAATAGACATGTATACCAGCCCAACCCAGCCATTGTTATACTACAGCGCAATTGCTAATTCTTTTATTTTGGATATTTCACACTCTTTTGGGGTGTACCCTAATAAAAAAAAATATATATATATAATTAAACCAAAAAACAGTGTTGGCTATCTCGTCCTCCACCGCCAATTCCACCTACACTGCTACGTCCACCGCCTCCTCAAACTCCTACTCCATATGGACCTCCACATCATAATTCAAGTTTTTCTTATTTTTTTTTATTTGTAAGTTTTTTATTTTATGTCATTTCACTAATTTGTCTGTTACATTTTCGGGTGAAATTCACCAATTTTTGGGTGTGATATACCACTGCTATACCTAGTAGACAGGTAAAAAAAAAAACACTAATTTGTCTGTTACATTTTCGGGTGAAATTCACCAATTTTTGGGTGTGATATACCACTGCTATACCTAGTAGACGGTGGCTGGTAGATGTAGAGGAACCCCTGAAGTTAGAGGGACATCACCTTTAGTGAGGACTACCGTATCCCACACACCAACGAGCAGTGGACTATCTTTTTCCCTGCGGTTTGGCACTCCAACACCAGGGGTGTCATCATATTGGCTCCTTTTCTATCTTATTTAAAAGAGCCTTCTTCATCCCCATTTTTTCATTGATTTGACCACAAGGTGTCTCTTTTTTGCCACTTGTGGTCACACATGGTATATGCTATTTTTTCTGCGTACCAATTTCCCCTGAGGAGTCGACACGACAGAAACGGGCCACGTCGGGAGGTCTGAAGAAATTGCATTTTTATAGTGCCAGGATCAGGTCCATAACTAGGGACAGGTATCCAGACGGGGCGTCCTGAAAAGGGCGAACTCTGTTTAGATAGGCAGTATGGGAGCAGCCCCCTTCCCCCGTTTGTAAGGGTGAGATAGGGTACAGGAATACCACTACTCCTGATAACCTGCCAATCCAAGACACCGTCCGGTCCAGGCAACAAAAAGAGCCTTACTGATCCTAGCCATCTGGTTGGTCGGGTAAGACTGCTTGCGTCCTCACAGGCGCAGCAGGTCCATTTATTTACCTTTTCTCTACCAGCGGTGGGGTACCTAATTGGACCCCCTAAATGTTTGTATGTCACATTGATGCATCCCTTGGTGTATTTTTAACGTATACTCTATAAAGTTATATTTTAACAAGGATATTTCCCCGCGCTTTCTAGTGTTGGGCCTTTACGCATATTGAACCCTGAAATATCAGTGAGGCTTGGTTAACCATTAGCCCCAATCAATTATTGTTACCTAGTAGACAGGTAAAAAAAAATCACTAATTTGTCTTATACATTTTCGGCTTAAATTCACCAATTTTTAGTTGTGATATACCACTGCTATACCTAGTAGACAGGTAAAAAAAATCACTAATTTATCTGTTACATTTTCGGGTGAAATTCTATAATTTTTGGGTGATATACCACTTTTCTACCTAGTACACAGGTTAAAAAAATTCACTAATTTGTCTGTCACATTTTTGGGTGAAATTCCCCCATTTTTGATTGTGATATACCACTGCTATAACTAGTAGACAGGTAAAAAAAAATCACTAATTTGTCTGTTACATTTTTTGGTGAAACTTAATTTTTGGGTGAGATATACCACTCCTATACCTAGTAGACAGGTAAAAAAAAAAACACTAATATGTCTGTTACATTTTCGGGTGAAATTCACCAATTTTTGGGTGTGATATACCACTGATATACCTAGTAGACAGCTAAAAACATTCACTAATTTATCTGATACATTTTCGGGTGAAATTCACCAATTTTTGTGGTGTGATATACCACTGCTATACCTAGTGGACAGGTTAAAAAAAATCACTAATTTGTCTGTTACATACTTGGGTTGACATCTTACAATTTTTTAAATAAATATAACGATACTGCGCTCTGGGACTTTAGATATATTAAAATTAATGCAGGGGTATCACAGGTTATTACAATTCAGCACATGGGTATACACTGTATTACAAGACTTTTATCTGGCTTTGCCAGTATACCTGTAGTGTGGACTCCTGTCTGTATGTTGATCCTCCTGCTTGTACTTTTGTATTTGGTGCGCTGATGCGTCTTCCTGAAAATTGGAGATTGCCGATTGAATGATTGTTGCTCACCGAATCCTCGATGCTGGAGTCCGGGGAATGAGGTGGTTCAGGTCTCGTATGAGTCGGCGTGCAGGTTAGCGTTCAGGTCAGTGTGTAGCTTCGCGTCCCAGCCGGTGACGCGATGCTGCAATCAATAGAGGTTTGGACAAACAACTTTTTTAGCGCTCACTGAGATAAATGAGTGACGTCACTACCACGGTCATCAATGACCATAGGTGCCAGGTATCTTTACTCCAACATGTTTCGAACAGATGCTGTTCTTCATCAGGGAATGTTACAAGGCTGTTTATGTTCTCTCTATTTATGCGCTCGTTTGTAGTCCAGAGTATTAGCCCCTTCTCTGCCATTTTTGCACAAGTCCAATGCTAATCATCTTTTAAAGCCGAACAGCTCTATTTCTGCATTTAAGCCATTAGGCATTAGAGTGTCCATGTTGAATATCCATTTTGCCTCTATTTTGGACATTTCTTTAACATAGTCACCTCCCTTTTTGTTTCTTTCTATGATTTCTACCCCACAAAAATTTGAACCCACAAAGCTGCCTCCATGTTTTATGTTATAGTGACGGGATAATGGGTGGCCTTCATATTTTCTATTTATATTATATATGTGTTCCCCTATCCTTTTCTTCAGGGGTCTTTTTGTGCGGCCCACATTTATCTTTTTGCATGGACATGTTATTGTATAAATAATACCCTTGCTGTTGCATGTTATGAAATTCTTTATGCTTTGTTTGTATGTTTCTTCCATGTTGCTTATTTGCGTTTTTATTTTCTTATCTTGGGATATTTTACATCCTCTACACATTTTACATGGATAGAAGCCACCCCTTTCTTCCCCTTTTCCTTTTAGGTTTTTCTCATTTGCATTTATTCCCGTACATTTGTTTGTAGATGTAATCATATTGCCCACATTCTGTGCCTTTCGGAACACGAATTTAGGATCTTTGAGGATCATTTCACCTATAATTTTGTCTTCCTTGAGGATGTCCCAATGTCTTTTTATGATTTTTTTTTAAAAGTGGTACTTGGTTATTATATGGTGTAATGATAGGCGGAATTGTTATTTCAGTTTCAATTTCCTTATTAGATATTTTGTTTTTTCTTTCAATTAATAAGGTTTCTCTATTTAATTTATTTATTTCTGTTTTTTGTTGTATTAATTTTGTTTTATCATAACCTTTATGTTCAAATTTATTCTGTAAAATCTCTGCCTCCCTTTCGTAATCCCCTGCTCCTGCACAGTTTCTTCTTAATCTCATGAATTGGCTCCATGGGATATTTTCCAACCATCTTGGCAGATGGCAACTCTCCATAGCGATAAAGCTGTTGCCATCCGTCGGTTTGTTGTAGGTTCTGGTGAGTAGTTTGTTTCCCTCCGCATAAATAACTAAATCTAAAAAATGGATTTCTTTTTGACTGTAGGATAAAGTAAATTCTAGAAAAAAATTGTTTTTATTGATATCCTTTAAAAATTCCTGCAGTTTTGTTCCCCCCCATCCCATATAAAAATAATGTCATCTATGAAACGTCGCCAGAGGACGAGACCCGCACGGGGGGTGCCATCAGGATGGAAAGAAAGTGTTTCCCACCATCCGACGTACAAGTTTGCAAATGCCGGTGCGAATCTCGTCCCCTCAGCAGTCCCCCAGGTCTGGAGATAAAAAAAATTATTATATAAAAAAAAATTTTTGGTTAAAATAAACATAATGCATTCCCCCACAAAATTTATTTGTGCTTCTGGCATCTCTCCCTTTGCTCTCTACCCCTTTTTTGTTTTCTATAACCGTGTACAGTGATTTTACGTCAAGTGTACCAATTATGTAATTTTCTTTCCATTCTATCTTATTTAGAATTTGCAGAGTATGTTTGGTATCCTTGAGGTAAGTTGGAAGTACCTGTACATATGGCTGGAGTTGTTGATCAATGTACCTGGAGAGGGAGCTAGTAAGACAGTCTATACCAGACACTATAGGTCTCCCTGGTGGGCAATATGATCGCATCTGCAAACAAATGTACGGGAATAAATGCAAATGAGAAAAAACAAAAAGGAAAAGGGGAAGAAAGGGGTGGCTTCTATCCATGTAAAATGTGTAGAGAATGTAAAATATCCCAAGATAAGAAAATAAAAACACAAATAAGCAACATGGAAGAAACATACAAACAAAGCATAAAGAATTTCATAACATGCAACAGCAAGGGTGTTATTTATACAATAACATGTCCATGCAAAAAGATATATGTGGGCCGCACAAAAAGACCCCCGAAGAAAAGGATAGGGGAACACATATATAACATAAATAGAAAATATGAAGGTCACCCATTATCCCGTCACTATAACATAAAAAATGGAGGCAGCTTTATGGGTTAGAATTTTTGTGGGGTAGAAATCATACAAAGAAACAAATGGGGAGTTGACTATGTTAAAGAAATGTCCAAAATAGAGGCAAAATGGATATTCAACATGGACACTCTAAGGCCTCTTTCACACTTGCGTTGTCCGGATCCGGCGTGTACTCCACTTGCCGGAATTACACGCCGGATCCGTAAAAACGCAAGTGTACTGAAAGCATTTGAAGACGGATCCATCTTCAAAATGCTTTCAGTGTTACTATGGCAGCCAGGACGCTATTAAAGTCCTGGTTGCCATAGTAGTAGTGGGGAGCGGGGGAGCAGCATACTTACCATCCGTGCGGCTCCCGGGGCGCTCCTGAATGACGTCAGAGCGCCCCATGCGCATGGATGACGTGTCCATGCGATCACGTGATCCACGCGCTTGGGGCGCCCTGACGTCACTCTGGAGCGCCCCGGGAGCCGCACGGATGGTAAGTATGCTGCTCCCCGCTCCCCGCTACACTTTACCATGGCTGCCAGGACTTTAGCGTCCCGGCAGCCATGGTAACCATTGAGAAAAAGCTAAACGTCGCATCCGGCAATGCGCCGAAACGACGTTTAGCTTAAGGCCGGATCCGGATCAATGCCTTTCAATGGGCATTCATTCCGGATCCGGCCTTGCGGCAAGTGTTCAGGATTTTTGGCCGGAGCAAAAAGCGCAGCATGCTGCGCTATTTGTTGCGGCCAAAAAACGTTCCGTTCCGGAACGGAAGACATCCTGATGCATCCTGAAGGACGGACTGTCCATTCAGAATGCATTAGGAAAATCCTGATTAGTAGTCTTCCGGCATAGAGCCCCGACGACGGAACTCTATGCCGGAAGACTATAACGCAGGTGTGAAAGAGCCCTAATGCCTAATGGCTTAAATGCAGAAATAGAGCTGTTCGGCTTTGAATGATGATTAGCATTGGACTTGTGCAAAAATGGCAGAGAAGGGGCTAATACTCTGGACTACAAACGAGCGCATAAATAGAGAGAACATGAACAGCCTTGTAACATTCCCTGATGAAGAACAGCGTCTGTTCGAAACATGTTGGAGTAAAGATACCTGGCACCTATGGTCATTGATGACCGTGGTAGTGACGTCACTCATTTATCTCAGTGAGCGCTAAAAAAGTTGTTTGTCCAAACCTCTATTGATTGCAGCATCGCGTCACCGGCTGGGACGCAAAGCTACACACTGACCTGAACGCTAACCTGCACGCTGACTCATACGAGACCTGAACCACCTCATTCCCCGGACTCCAGCATCGAGGATTCGGTGAGCAACAATCATTCAATCGGCAATCTCCAATTTTCAGGAAGACGCATCAGCGCACCAAATACAAAAGTACAAGCAGGAGGATCAACATAAAGACAGGAGTCCACACTACAGGTATACTGGCAAAGCCAGATAAAAGACTTGTAATACAGTATATACCCATGTGCTGAATTGTAATAACCTGTGATACCCCTGCATTAATTTTAATATATCTAAAGTCCCAGAGTGCAGTATCGTTATATTTATTACAGTGCCTTCCTTTATGCGGTGGACTTTGCGGTTCTGCTGCGATACCGCTGCCACCACCTAGTACATCCACAGAGCGCCCTTGAAGCGTTATTCAAATCTTACAATTTTTGCCAAGAATAAACCCCTGCTCTACATAGGTGACAGGGACCAACATTTTTAAAAATAATCTGTTCCATTGGTGGGTGACATTATCCCATTTCAGGCGATAAAAAAAAAAAAACATCTCTGCATAGATGACAGGGACTTAAATTTCTAAAATTCGTCTTTAATTGGTCCTTACAATTGGCTTTAATAATTTGTCCCGCATTTCCGCTTCATCATTGTAGCCATTGACCTCCCTTGGATGAGGTCTCCCTTTCTCACGCACCCTCTCTGGCGTGGAACCCTGATTTGCCGCTAACCATGATCAACATGGTGTCACGGAAGGTGAACAGAAAACTAGAAGACACAAAATGAAGATACAACTGACTGGATCCAAAACTAAGGAACCAAAGGGAGAGCCCTGCAACAGACCTGGCTCTCTCCCTAACTGCTCAGCCTATGCAAAAATCTCAATGGTAGATGATCGCATATCCTCGTTCCTTGACTGTATAACACCTGAACACCCTATAATAGTGAGGGGACACGACCACCGGCTCCCTACACTTGATACGGAGGGAGTCAGGGTCACCTGGGATCCAGCAAACAGGAAAACACAAATGAATGAACAAAACTTATCTGTAGAAGACTCAGTAGTAGCATCCAGCATGCACACACTCCAGGAAGTTGTATAAACCGCAAAGTGATGCAGTATGGGAAGGGATTTAAAGGGATGCAATCAGTGCAACTACATGACAGCTGAGAGAGGCTAACGAGATGAGAAAACGAAAGCAAAACAAAAGAAACCTCAAGGAGGAGGTTCTGAAGAACGTCTGTCAGAGCTTCTCAGATGTCTGGTGGTGACAGTACCCCTCCTTCTGCGAGTGGACTCCGGACACTCAGAGCCCACCTTCTCAGGATGAGACCTATGGAAAGCCCTGATGAGACAAGTGGCCTTAATGTCCGTCACTGGGACCAACATCCTCTCCTCAGGACCATAACCCTCCCAATGAACGAGGTACTGGAGAGAACCGCGGACAACACGAGAATCCACAATCCTAGAGACCTGAAATTCAAGATTACAATCAACCACAATCAGAGGAGGAGGCAAAGACGAGGGTACAATGGGTTGGACATAAGGTTTTAATAAGGACTTATGAAAAACATTATGGATCTTCCAAGTCTGAGGAAGATCAAGACGGTAGGCAACAGGATTGATGACGGACAAGATTTTGTAAGGCCCAATAAACTTAGGACCCAACTTCCAGGAGGGAACCTTCAATTTGATATTCTTAGTAAACAACCACACCAGATCACCAACATTCAGGTCCGGAACAGGCACATGTCTCTTATCCGCCACACGCTTATATCTCTCACTCATGCTCTTTAGATTATCCTGAATCTTTTGCCAAATAGATGACAAAGACGAGGAGAATCTGTCCTCATCAGGTAAACCAGAAGACCCCTCTCCAGAGAATGTCCCAAACTGCGGATGAAACCCATATGCACCAAAAAATGGTGACTTATCAGAGGACTCCTGACGACGGTTATTTAAAGCAAACTCAGCAAGGGACAAAAAAGAACACCAATCCTCCTGATTCTCCACCACAAAACAGCACAGATATGTCTCCAGATTCTGATTGACGCGCTCTGTCTGGCCATTCGACTGCGGGTAGAAAGCAGAAGAGAATGACAACCGAACCCCCAAGCGAGAACAGAAAGCCTTCCAGAATCTGGAAACAAACTGTGTGTCCCTATCAGAGACTATGTCTGGAGGAATACCATGCAATTTGACAATGTGATCAATAAATGCCTGCGCCAGCGTCTTAGCATTGGGCAAGCCAGGAAAAGGGATGAAATGCACCATTTTGCTAAAACGGTCCACCACCACCAGAATCACAGTCTTCCCCGAGGAACGAGGCAGGTCCGTAATGAAGTCCATGGACAGATGTGTCCAAGGACGGGAAGGAATGGGTAACGGAAGGAGAGGACCTGATGGCCGTGAATGAGGGACTTTGGCACAAGTGCAGGTCTAGCAGGCTGCCACAAAACCCTCAACCGACTTACAAACCGCCGGCCACCAGAATCTCCAAGCGATGAGATCCACTGTGGCTCTTGCCCCCGGGTGCCCAGCAAGGACAGTTTTGTGGTGCTCCTTAAAAATCTTGTGTTTTAAAGTGAGAGGCACAAACAACCTCCCAGGAGGACAAAGATCAGGAGCCTCTGACTGGGCTACCTGAACCTCTGCCTCCAATTCAGGATAAAGAGCAGAGACCACCACACCTTCAGCCAAAATGGGACCCGGGTCTTCAAAATTCCCACCTCCCGGAAAACAACGTGACAGGGCATCCGCCTTCACATACTTAACCTGTCACGAGGGTGTCAAGAACCACGCCTGACTCCGTTATACCCGGGGTCAGGAAGTCGCAGCGATTGGCTGCGCGCTCTATGTAGAAAGATAGGGCTGTTTCTTTATGGTAGCTTTCTGGGTTTGCTTTGCAACCCTTTTTGGCTCACTCAGGGATCCGTAGCTCCTTCTCCTCAGCTGTTCCTTGTCCAGCACTCCAAACCTCCTTATATTCCCCTCTCCCACTTCTCTGGTTGCCAGATATAGAGCTTCCTGCCTGGACTTTTATACTGACCAACTGGAGCTGTGTTGCTGCGTTCCCTGGTTGTTGTTCCAGAACGTTACCCTCCGGATCCCTGTTGGGCCTTTGTGGTCTGCTGTTATCGCCCACCTGGGATTATATGTTTGTCTGTATTGTCTGTCCTCTCCTTGGTGTTTTCCTCTTAGTGTCAGTGGTGCGGACTAGTGATCCCACCGCTCCGTTCACTACCTAGGGTTCATCTGAGGGAAAGCCAGGGTTTAGGCACGTGATCGGCGTACGGGTGAGGAACCCGTCTAGGGACGTCAGGGCAGTCAGGTGCCAGCCGCAAGGTGAGTCAGGGGTCACCACCTTTCCCTCTCCCTTGGGCAGGGCCTTCCCTTTTCCCTCCCTTTGCGTGACGCCGGTCATTACATAACCCCAGGGTGGAACGTGACAACGAAATTAAACCTTGAAAAGAACAAAGACCATCTGGCCTATCTCGGGTTCAGACACTTGGCCGACTCCAATTAAGCCAGTTTCTTATGGTCAGTAAACACGGTAATAGGGTGTCTGGCTCCCTCTAGCCAAAGGCGCCATTCCTCAAAAGCTAACTTGATGGCCAACAACTCCCTATCTCCCACATCATAACTTCTCTCTGCGGAGGAGAGTTTCTTCGAGAAAAAGGCACACGGTCGCCATTTGGCAGGAGAGGGACCCTGAGACAAGACCGCACCCACACCCACCTCAGAAGCGTCCACCTCAACTATGAAGGGCAGAGAAATATCAGGTTGTACCAAGATGGGAGCGGAAGCAAAACTCTCCTTGATATTAGAAAAGGCCTTACGCGCCTCTACCGACCAGGAGGAAAAATCTACCCCCTTTCTAGTCATATCAGTGAGTGGTTTAACAACAGAGGAATAATTCAAAATAAACTTCCTTTAATAATCGGCAAAACCCAAAAAACGCATCAGCGCCTTCTGATTCTCAGGAAGCTCCCACTCAAGCATGACGCGGACCTTCTCGGGGTCCATGCAAAAACCAGAAGCGGAGAGAAGAAACCCCAGAAATTGAATTTCTGGAACCGCAAACACAGATTTTTCCAGTTTAGCGTGCAATTTTTTCTCCCGCAGGATGAGCAAGACCTGACGTAAGTGTTCCTTATGAGTTTTGAAATCAGGAGAAAAAATCTAAATGGCATCCCCATTAAATGATAAAATATGCTGTTCACAAAATGCTGAAAGACGGCTGGAGCATTCATCAAACCAAAAGGCATAACCAAATTCTCAAAATGGCCCTCAGGGGTATTGAAGGCCGTCTTCCATTCGTCTCCTTCTCTGACCCTGACCAGGTTGTATGCCCCTCTTAGATCCAACTTGGAAAAAACTTTAGCCCCAACAATCTGGTTAAACAGGTCCGGGATCAGAGGAAGCGGATAAGGGTCACGAATTGTGATACTGTTCAGCTCCCTGAAAACCAGACATGGTCTTAAAGAACCATCTTTTTTCTTAACAAAGAAAAAACCAGCGGCAACAGGTGACTTCGAGGGTCGTATGTGTCCCTTTCTCAGGCTCTCAGAGATATAAGCACGCATAGCGACCCTTTCAGGTTGGGAGAGATTGTATAAACGAGATTTAGGCAGCTTGGAGCCTGGGGTGAGATTAATAGATCAATCGTACTCCCTGTGAGGGGGCAAGTCCTGAACACCACTCTCAGAAAACACATCCAAAAATTCAGAGAGAAAAGATGGTACAGTCTTAGTAGAAACCTCAGAAACAGATGTCGTGAGGCAATTCTCTCTGCAAAAGTCACTCCAACCATTTATTTGCCTCGCTTGCCAATCAATAGTGGGGTTATGTTTAGTGAGGCAGGGTAGCCCCAACACTAGAGGAGTAGGCAACCCGCTTAGGACGAAACATGACACATCCTCAACATGAGTATCACTCACAATCAAACAGATATTGTGAACTATGCCCTTTAACGATTTCTGAGAAAGTGGAACGGAATCAATAGCAAAAACAGGTATATCCTTTCCCAAAGTGCATACCTGGAAACCATGAGTTATAGCAAATTGATTATCAATGAGATTGACAGCTGCTCCCCTATCTACAAAAATCTCACAAAAAATGTTCTTGCTCTCTAGCGCCACCCTTACAGGTAGGACAAAACGGGAACTACAAGCAAACGGAAAACCTTCAATTTCCGCATTAACCTTGCCAATAGTAACAGATGGAACGTTTTTAGAGGATTTTTTTCTTTTTGTTTCTTTATTACTTTCAAAAGCTGCCTGAATCTCCTAGAGGGACAAACATTTGCCAAATGATTTATACCTCCACAACAGAAGCAAACCTTCCTATGAGAGCTGAATCTTCTATTGTCAGAGGCAAGCAAACCCAGCTGCATGGGCTCCTGCTCAGAAGGGATTGAGAGCGACTGAGACCCCTCATCACTGAATGAGACCGCCGCACTGTCCTTGGACTGAGTATGACAGGAAGGAGTGATCTCTCCTCTCTCTCTAAGACGCCTGTCAATACGAACGGCCCGAGACATGGCAGAGTCCAAGGAGGTAGGTCTCTCATGAAAGGCAAATGCATCTTTCAATCCCTCTGAAAAACCATGGCAAAATTGACTTCGAAGTGCAGCATCATTCCAACCAGTATCAGCTGCCCATCTCCAAAATTCTGAACAGTATATCTCTGCGGACTGTTTACCCAAGCATAAAAGACGTAGTCTAGACTCAGCCAGAGCAATACGATCCGGATGGTCATATATCTGACCCAGGGCTAAAAAAAAATTCATCCACTGAACAGAGGGGCCGTGCCCCCACCGGCAGCGAAAAGGCCCAGGACTGAGCGTTATCCCTGAGCAGCGAGATGATGATCCCCACCCTCTGCTCCTCATCCCCTGAGGAATGGGGAAGTAGGCGAAAATGGAGTTTGCAAGCCTCTCTAAAATGAACAAAATTCTCACTACCCCCAGAGAACGTATCCGGGAGAGAGATCTTAGGCTCAGAACAAACTCCATGAACGCAAGCTAAACCGGTCACCTGAAACTGAGAAACAGTTTTACGGAGATCTGCTAAATCCAATGAAAGACCCTGCATGTGTTCAGTCAAAAGTGAAACCGGATCCATGCTTGAGACAGTTTTGGCGGTTTATAATTAGAGATGAGCGAACCCGAACTGTATAGTTCGGGTTCGTACCGAATTTTGGGGTGTCCGTGACACGGACCCGAACCCGAACATTTTTGTAAAAGTCAGGGTTCGGGTTCGGTGTTCGTCGCTTTCTTGGCGCTTTTTGAAAGGCTGCAAAGCAGCCAATCAACAAGCGTCATACTAATTGCCCCAAGAGGCCGTCACAGCCATGCCTACTATTGGCATGGCTGTGATTGGCCAGTGCAGCATGTGACCCAGCCTCTATTTAAGCTGGAGTCACGTAGCGCCGCACGTCACTCTGCTCTGATCAGTGTAGGGAGAGGTTGCAGCTGCGACGTTAGGGCGAGATTAGGCAGTGATTAACTCATCCAAAAGACTTCATTCAGTGATCGATCTGCAGCTGTGGATCATTGAACTGCTGCTATTCAATTGCTCACTGTTTTTAGGCTGCCCAGAGCGTTTTTCATTCACTTTTTTCTGGGGTGATCGGCGGCCATTTTGTGTCTTGTGGTGCGCCAGCACAAGCTGCCACCAAGTGCATTTAACCCTCAATAGTGTGGTTGTTTTTTGGCTAAATCCTACATCAGGGTCAAGCTGTCACACCAAGTGCATTTAACCATCAATAGTGTGGTTATTTTTTGGCCATATACTACATCAGGGGCAAGCTGAGCCTGTCACCAAGTGCATTTAACCCTCAATAGTGTGGTTGGTCAAGCTGTCACACCAAGTGCATTTAACCATCAATAGTGTGGTTATTTTTTGGCCATATAATACATCAGGGGCAAGCTGAGCCTGTCACCAATTACATTTAACCCTCAATAGTGTGGTTGGTCAAGCTGTCACACCAAGTGCATTTAACCATCAATAGTGTGGTTATTTTTTGGCCATATCCCAGTCTAATTCTGTCTGTAAACCTATACCTGTCACCCAGCGCCTAAATAATAGGCCTCAAATTTATAGTCAGCTAAATCTGTCGTTACTGGTGTGGCTGGTCAAGTTATTTAGTGTCTGTCAAAGCACAGTTTTTGTTCTGGGTTGAAATACAATTCCCAATTTAGCAATTCTCTAAATTAGTGGTTTCTGCTGTATCAGGCCTACTTGAAATTTATCCCTAAAAGGGTATATTAGATTCAAGGTGCTTATTGGGTCATTCTCAATAACTTACTACTAATGTCCTTTAGGACTTTTTAACACCTATTAATCCTGCACCTACCAATTGCCTAAGACTTAACTTTTGTTACTCGTAAATAAAACTTTTGGTAGTGCACCGACACACATTTAGTGATTTAAAATTCCCAGTATCACTGGCCTTTATTTGTCACTTGGGGCATGTTGTCAGTAAACTTGGCTGACTTCATATGCCTAGACACACTGTTGCCATAACAAGCTGCGCGCTTGCCTGTATTCTTCACTATACATAGGCCACAGTGAGTGCTGTTTTAAAATTAGAGCCTCACACTGCCCCCCGACATGTTTCGCCGTTAGGGATGAGCGAACTCGAACTGTATAGTTTGGGTTCGTACCGAATTTTGGGGTGTCCGGGACACGGACCCGAACCCGGACATTTTCGTAAAAGTCCGGGTTCGGGTTCGGTGTTCGTCGCTTTCTTGGCGCTTTTGTGACGCTTTCTTGGCGCTTTTTGAAAGGCTGCAAAGCAGCCAGTCAACAAGCGTCATACTACTTGCCCCAAGAGGCCGTCACAGCCATGCCTACTATTGGCATGGCTGTGATTGGCCAGAGCACCATGTGACCCAGCCTCTATTTAAGCTGGAGTCACGTAGCGCCGCCCGTCACTCTGCTCTGATTAGCGTAGGGAGAGGTTGCGGCTGCGACAGTAGGGCGAGATTAGGCAGATTAACTCCTCCAAAGCACTTGATTAATCGATCGATCTGCAGCTGTGCATCATTGAGCTGCTGATACTCAATTGCTCACTGTTTTTAGGCTGCCCAGATCGTTTGTCAGTCACTTTTTTCTGGGGTGATCGGCGGCCATTTTGTGTCTTGTGCGGTGCTGCGACCAAGTGCATCCAAGCTGCGACCAAGTGCATTTAACCCTCAATGGTGTGGTTGTTTTTTGGCTAAAGCCTACATCAGGGTGAAGCTGTCACACCAAATGCATTTAACCAGCAATAGTCTGTTTATTTTTTGGCCATATACTACATCAGGGGCAAGCTGCGCCTGTCACCAAGTGCATTTAACCCTCAATGGTGTGGTTGTTTTTTGGCTAAATCCTACATCAGGGTCAAGCTGTGACACCAAGTGCATTTAACCAGCAATAGTCTGTTCATTTTTTGGCCATATACTACATCAGGGGCAAGCTGCGCCTGTCACCAAGTGCATTTAACCCTCAATGGTGTGGTTGTTTTTTGGCTAAAGCCTACATCAGGGTGAAGCTGTCACACCAAGTGCATTTAACCAGCAATTGTCTGTTTATTTTTTGGCCATATACTACATCAGGGGCAAACTGCGCCCGTCACCAAGTGCATTTAACCCTCAGTAGTGTGGTTGGTCAAGCTGTCACACCAAGTGCATTTAACCAGCAATAGTGTGGTTATGTTTTGGCCATATCCCAGTCTAATTCTGTCACTAAATCCATACCGGTCACCCAGCGCCTAAATACTAGGCCTCAAATTTATATCCCGCTAAATCTCTCGTTACCGCTGTCCTGTTGTGGCTGGGAAAGTTATTTAGTGTCCGTCAAAGCACATTTTTTGTTCTGGGTTGAAATACAATTCCCAATTTAGCAATTTCATAATTTAGTGGTTTCTGCTATATCAGAGCTATTTAAAATCTATCCCTAAAAGGGTATATAATATTCAAGGTGCACATAGGGTCATTCAGAATAACTTCACACACACGCTACTGTGCATTTCCAAGTCTAATTCTGTCACTAAATCCATACCGGTCACCCAGCGCCTAAATACTAGGCCTCAAATTTATATCCCGCTGAATTTGAATACAATACATTGGGCCAAATAATATTTTTGTTGTTGTGGTGAACCATAACAATGAGGAAAACATGTAGTAAGGGACGCGGACGTGGACATGGTCGTGGTGGTGTTAGTGGACCCTCTGGTGCTGGGAGAGGACGTGGCCGTTCTGCCACATCCACACGTCCTAGTGTACCAACTACCTCAGGTCCCAGTAGCCGCCATAATTTACAGCGATATATGGTGGGGCCCAATGCCGTTCTAAGGATGGTAAGGCCTGAGCAGGTACAGGCATTAGTCAATTGGGTGGCCGACAGTGGATCCAGCACGTTCACATTATCTCCCACCCAGTCTTCTGCAGAAAGCGCACAGATGGCGCCTGAAAACCAACCCCATCAGTCTGTAACATCACCCCCATGCATACCAGGGAAACTGTCTCAGCCTCAAGTTATGCAGCAGTCTCTTATGCTGTTTGAAGACTCCGCTGGCAGGGTTTCCCAAGGGCATCCACCTAGCCCTTCCCCAGCGGTGAAAGACATAGAATGCACTGACGCACAACCACTTATGTTTCCTGATGATGAGGACATGGGAATACCACCTCAGCATGTCTCTGATGATGACGAAACACAGGTGCCAACTGCTGCGTCTTTCTGCAGTGTGCAGACTGAACAGGAGGTCAGGGATCAAGACTGGGTGGAAGACGATGCAGGGGACGATGAGGTCATAGACCCCACATGGAATGAAGGTCGTGCCACTGACTTTCACAGTTCGGAGGAAGAGGCAGTGGTGAGACCGAGCCAACAGCGTAGCAAAAGAGGGAGCAGTGGGCAAAAGCAGAACACCCGCCGCCAAGAGACTCCGCCTGCTACTGACCGCCGCCATCTGGGACCGAGCACCCCAAAGGCAGCTTCAAGGAGTTCCCTGGCATGGCACTTCTTCAAACAATGTGCTGACGACAAGACCCGAGTGGTTTGCACGCTGTGCCATCAGAGCCTGAAGCGAGGCATTAACGTTCTGAACCTGAGCACAACCTGCATGACCAGGCACCTGCATGCAAAGCATGAACTGCAGTGGAGTAAACACCTTAAAACCAAGGAAGTCACTCAGGCTCCCCCTGCTACCTCTTCTGCTGCTGCCGCCTCGGCCTCTTCTGCTGCTGCCGCCTCGGCCTCTTCCTCCGCCTCTGGAGGAACGTTGGCACCTGCCGCCCAGCAAACAGGGGATGTACCACCAACACCACCACCACCTCCGTCACCAAGCGTCTCAACCATGTCACACGCCAGCGTTCAGCTCTCCATCTCACAAACATTTGAGAGAAAGCGTAAATTCCCACCTAGCCACCCTCGATCCCTGGCCCTGAATGCCAGCATTTCTAAACTACTGGCCTATGAAATGCTGTCATTTAGGCTGGTGGACACAGACAGCTTCAAACAGCTCATGTCGCTTGCTGTCCCACAGTATGTTGTTCCCAGCCGCCACTACTTCTCCAAGAGAGCCGTGCCTTCCCTGCACAACCAAGTATCCGATAAAATCAAGTGTGCACTGCGCAACGCCATCTGTGGCAAGGTCCACCTAACCACAGATACGTGGACCAGTAAGCACGGCCAGGGACGCTATATCTCCCTTACTGCACACTGGGTAAATGTAGTGGCAGCTGGGCCCCAGGTGGAGAGCTGTTTGGCGCACGTCCTTCCGCCGCCAAGGATCGCAGGGCAACATTCTTTGCCTCCTGTTGCCACCTCCTCCTTCTCGGCTTCCTCCTCCTCTTCTTCCACCTGCTCATCCAGTCAGCCACACACCTTCACCACCAACTTCAGCACAGCCCGGGGTAAACGTCAGCAGGCCATTCTGAAACTCATATGTTTGGGGGACAGGCCCCACACCGCACAGGAGTTGTGGCGGGGTATAGAACAACAGACCGACGAGTGGTTGCTGCCGGTGAGCCTCAAGCCCGGCCTGGTGGTGTGTGATAATGGGCGAAATCTCGTTGCAGCTCTGGGACTAGCCAATTTGACGCACATCCCTTGCTTGGCGCATGTGCTGAATTTGGTGGTGCAGAAGTTCATTCACAACTACCCCGACATGTCAGAGCTGCTGCATAAAGTGCGGGCCATCTGTTTGCGCTTCCGGCGTTCACACCCTGCTGCTGCTCGCCTGTCTGCGCTACAGCGTAACTTCGGCCTTCCCGCTCACCGCCTCATATGCGACGTGCCCACCAGGTGGAACTCCACCTTGCACATGCTGGACAGACTGTGCGAGCAGCAGCAGGCCATAGTGGAGTTTCAGCTGCAGCACGCACGGGTCAGTCGCACTACAGAACAGCACCACTTCACCACCAATGACTGGGCCTCCATGCGAGACCTGTGTGCCCTGTTGCGCTGTTTCAAGTACTCCACCAACATGGCCAGTGGCGATGACGCCGTTATCAGCGTTACAATACCACTTCTATGTCTCCTTGAGAAAACACTTAGGGCGATGATGGAAGAGGAGGTGGCCCAGGAGGAGGAGGAGGAGGAGGAGGAGGAGGAAGAGGGGCCATTTTTAGCACTTTCAGGCCAGTCTCTTCGAAGTGACTCAGAGGGAGGTTTTTGGCAACAGCAGAGGCCAGGTACAAATGTGGCCAGCCAGGGCCCACTACTGGAGGACGAGGAGGACGAGGATGAGGAGGAGGTGGAGGAGGATGAGGATGAAGCATGGTCACAGCGGGGTGGCACCCAACGCAGCTCGGGTCCATCACTGGTGCGTGGCTGGGAGGAAAGGCAGGACGATGACGATACGCCTCCCACAGAGGACAGCTTGTCCTTACCCCTGGGCAGCCTGGCACACATGAGCGACTACATGCTGCAATGCCTGCGCAACGACAGCAGAGTTGCCCACATTTTAACCTGTGCGGACTACTGGGTTGCCACCCTGCTGGATCCACGCTACAAAGACAATATGCCCACCTTACTTCCTGCACTGGAGCGTGATAGGAAGATGCGCGAGTACAAGCGCACGTTGGTAGACGCGCTACTGAGAGCATTCCCAAATGTCACAGGGGAACAAGTGGAAGCCCAAGGCCAAGGCAGAGGAGGAGCAAGAGGTCGCCAAGGCAGCTGTGTCACGGCCAGCTCCTCTGAGGGCAGGGTTAGCATGGCAGAGATGTGGAAAACTTTTGTCAACACGCCACAGCTAACTGCACCACCACCTGATACGCAACGTGTTAGCAGGAGGCAACATTTCACTAACATGGTGGAACAGTACGTGTGCACACCCCTCCACGTACTGACTGATGGTTCGGCCCCATTCAACTTCTGGGTCTCTAAATTGTCCACGTGGCAAGAGCTAGCCTTTTATGCCTTGGAGGTGCTGGCCTGCCCGGCAGCCAGCGTTTTGTCTGAACGTGTATTCAGCACGGCAGGGGGCGTCATTACAGACAAACGCAGCCGCCTGTCTACAGCCAATGTGGACAAGCTGACGTTCATAAAAATGAACCAGGCATGGATCCCACAGGACCTGTCCGTCCCTTGTCCAGATTAGACATTAACTACCTTCCCTTAACCATATATTATTGGACTCCAGGGCACTTCCTCATTCAATCCTATTTTTATTTTCATTTTACCATTATATTGCGAGGCTACCCAAAGTTGAATGAACCTCTCCTCTGTCTGGGTGCCAGGGCCTAAATATATGCCAATGGACTGTTCCAATGTTGGGTGACGTGAAGCCTGATTCTCTGCTATGACATGCAGACTAATTCTCTGCTGACATGAAGCCAGATCCTCTGTTACGGGACCTCTCTCCTCTGCCTGGGTGCTGGGCCTAAATATCTGACAATGTACTGTTGCAGTGGTGGCTGACGTGAAGCCTGATTTTCTGCTATGACATGCAGACTGATTCTCTGCTGACATGAAGCCAGATTGTCTGTTACGGGACCTCTCTCCTCTGCCTGGGTGCTGGGCCTAAATATCTGACAATGGACTGTTGCAGTGGTGGCTGACGTGAAGCCTGATTCTCTGCTATGACATGCAGACTAATTCTCTGCTGACATGAAGCCAGATTGTCTGTTACGGGACCTCTCTCCTCTGCGTGGGTGCTGGGCCTAAATTCATGAAAATGGACTGTTACAGTGGTGGGTGACGTGAAGCCTGATTCTCTGCTATGACATGAAGACTGATTCTCTGCTGACATGAAGCCAGATTGTCTGTTACGGGACCTCTCTACTCTGCCTGGGTGCTGGGCTTAAATTTATGAAAATGGACTGTTGCAGTGGTGGGTGACGTGAAGCCTGATTCTCTGCTATGATATGAAGACTGATTCTCTGCTGACATGAAGCCAGATCCTCTGTTACGGGACCTCTCTCCTCTGCCTGGGTGCTGGGCCTAAATTTATGAAAATGGACTGTTGCAGTGGTGGGTGACGTGAAGCCTGATTCTCTGCTATGACATGAAGACTGATTCTCTGCTGACATGAAGCCAGATTGTCTGTTACGGGTCCTCTCTCCTCTGCCTGGGTGCTGGGCCTAAATTTATGACAATGGACTGTTGCAGTGGTGGGTGACGTGAAGCCTGATTCTCTGCTATGATATGAAGACTGATTCTCTGCTGACATGAAGCCAGATCCTCTGTTACGGGACCTCTCTCCTCTGCCTGGGTGCTGGGCCTAAATATCTGACAATGGACTGTTGCATTGGTGGCTGACGTGAAGCCTCATTCTCTGCTATGACATGCAGACTAATTCTCTGCTGACATGAAGCCAGATTGTCTGTTACGGGACCTCTCTCCTCTGCCTGGGTGCTGGGCCTAAATATATGCCAATGGACTGTTGCATTGGTGGCTGACGTGAAGCTGTCATGGAACCATGAACCAGACGTACAACAAGAGATAAGTGGAAATAAGAAGGCTTTATTGCAAATCAAGCTGTAAGCAAAAGTCCAAACGGATGGCTAAACCGAAGCAGGGTCTTGCGTAGACAGGGGTCAGGAACTAGAAGGGTAGTCAGACGAAGCCTGGATCAGGAACCAGCAGGGTAGTCAGACGAAGCCAGGATCAGGAACCAACGGGGTAGTCAGACGAAGCCAGGATCAGGAACCAACGGGGTAGTCAGACGAGGCCAGGATCAGGAACCAGAAGCAACAGCAGTCTTAGAAGCATGTGAACACAGGAGGACCAAGCAAGGAACTGAAGCCACAGACCTCCTATATATATGAGCTAGGCATCCAGCTCCTCCCAGTGGGAAGGAGAAGCCGCAGGGTGGGAGGCTACAAGAAACCCAGAAACCAAGATGGCCGCAAGCACATGTCAAACGAAGGAGAACAGTAAGAAGGTAAGACCATGACAGTACCTCCCCCTCAAGGGCCCCTCCTCCGCGGAGTAAGGAACGGTTTCTGAGGGAAGCGTGCGTGGAAGGCTCGGAGCAAAGCAGGA
>NC_058081.1:17197793-17309033 GCF_014858855.1 Bufo gargarizans
ATCCATTGACCGAGCTGCGGGAGGGCTTGTTCTTGTAGAATGAACTGATACTTTCATTAGTGCCATTTGGGGAACATACAACTTTTTATTCCGTGATTATTATTATTATTTTTCTGTTGTTCTCTGTGTGGATTACATAATGTCATACGATAGTTTAATAGTTTGTTACGGATGTGGCAACATCAATTACTTGAACCTTTTTGTTTACTTTTTGCTATAAGGGAGCATTTTTAACGGGGACCCCTCTATCAGTGCAGACCCATCTGCTCCCTCTATACTCCTCTGCCCCTCCAGAGTCCTCTAATTCTTCCAGACTTCTCTGCCCCCTCCAGAGTCTTCTACTCTCTCCAGGCTCCTCTGTTTCCTTTAAACTCCACTGATCCTTTCAGACCCCTCTGCCCCCTCCAGACCCCTCTGCCCCCACCAGACTCCTCTGTTCCCTTTATAAACTCCTCTGATCCTTCCAGACTGCTCTGCCCCTCAAGACTCCTCTTTTCCCTCCAGAACCCTATGCCCCCTCCAGACTCCTCTGCTCACTCCATACCCCTCTGCCCCCTCCAGACTTCCCAGCTTCCTCCAGACTGTTCAATACCCTCCAGACTCCTTTGCCCTCTCTAGACCCTTTTGCCCCCTCCAGACCCTTTTGCCCCCTCCAGACCCCTCTGCCCCCTCCAGACCCCTCTGCCCCCTCCAGACTTCTCTGTCCCCACCAGACTCCTCTGTTCCCTTTATAAACTCCTCTGATCCTTCCAGACTGCTCTGCCCCTCAAGACTCCTTCTCTCCCTCCAGCACCCTCTGCCCCCTCCAGACTCCTCTGCTCACTCCATACCCCTCTGCCCCCTCCAAACTTCCCAGCTTCCTCCAGACTGTTCAAGACCCTCCAGACTCCTTTGCCCTGTCCAGACCCTTTTGCCCCCTCCAGACTTTTCTGCTCCTTCCAGATTTCCCTGCTTCCTCCAGAGTGTGAAGTTGGCACCCCATGTTCTTAAATTTCAAAAAGAAATACACCATTCATTTGTGCTGTGTTTGTGCCGCAAAAATGAACGTTTGTGCCGATTCGGTTCCTGAGATATTGCGCGTTAGATTTTTATGAAGCCCCGCCCATTTTCCACCCCATGTTTTTAAATTTCAAAAAGAAATATACCATTCGTTTGTGCTGCGTTTGTGCTGGTTTGTGCCGCAAAAATGAACGTTAGCGCCGCTTTGGTTTCCGAGATATTGCGTGCTTGATTTGCTGAAACCCCGCCTATTGTCCACCCCATGTTTTTACATTTCAAAAAGAAATACACCATTCGTTTGTGCTGCGTTTGTGCTGGTTTGTGCTGCAAAAATGAATGTTTGCGCCGCTTTGGTTTCCGAGATATTGCGCGCTTGATTTGTTGAAAGATCAATAGTAGGGAGACAGAAAAAAGGAAAACAGCGGCACTGCCCCTTTAAGGAAATCACTCACTCACTTATCCTCAGACCCCGGAACTCCTAAGACGCGCGGCTGCACAGATTGGACCCAGACTGAGTGGTGCTCAGCGTAGTAAGCTTAGAGGAATCAGCATGAACGGTAGAAGACAAAACGCTTGATTTGCTATAACCCCGCCCATTTTCCACCCCATGTTTTTAAATTTCAAAAAGAAATACACTATTCGTTCGTGCTGCATTTGTGCTGGTTTGTGCCGCAAAAATGAACGTTTGCGCCGCTTTGGTTTCCGAGATATTGCGCGCTTGATTTGCTGAAACCCCGCCTATTGTCCACCCCATGTTTTTAAATTTCAAAAATAAATACACCATTCGTTTGTGCTGCGTTTGTGATGGTTTGTGCCGCAAAAATGAACTTTTGCGCCGCTTTGGTTTCCGAGATATTGCGCGCTTGAGTTGTTGAAACCCCGCCCATTTTCCACCCCATGTTTTTAACCCTGACTCTAGACCCCCCAGGTGTGCTGCAGCTTGCCCCCCTCCCGCCCCCCCCCCAACTTTTTTTGGGGCACAAGCATATTATATTTTTTTTTTTCTGCGTACGCTGACTGTGGCCGGGACTCTTAGCGTCCGGCCACTGTTAGCGCATCGCACACCCCACCGCTGATCAACTTCGGACGGTTGATCAGCGAGTTTGAATTTATTTTTTATTTTTTCTGTTAGGTTTAGGGTAAGTTTGCGAACACCCGTCCCCTCACACACACGCACACCAAATAAAGTTTATCACGCACACACACACTCCCCTATGGCCCGCCCGATGTTCTCGGCTAAGGAGGCATATGCCCAGCTTGCCTCTGAGTCCGAGAGTCCCAGTGAGGACGAGCATGACCCCACTTTCCTTTTGTCACCCGCGTCCTCCTCATCTAGGATGATGATGAGAAACCAAGGCGGAGCAAGGGGACCGCCATGCTAGGGGACCCTGTGGCCCACACTAGTACGAGAAGCTCTGGGGCTCATACTAGTTTTCCAGCCCACCAGTTAAGTCCACCGGAGCCCCCTACCGGTGAACTTGTCTGGTATAGAGCGTTTTGAGCCCGTGATTCCTGATTTTGTAGGCCAACCAGTAATCCAGATTTCCACAGACAACTTTTTAACTTTTTTATACAAAGTTGGCATTTGACCGAGATATTTATCTCACCCAGCATGGGTGTATGTAAAATGACACACCAAAACACATTGCCCAAATTCTCCTGAGTACGGCGATACCACATGTGTGACACTTTTTTGCAGCCTAGGTGGGCAAAGGGGCCCACATTCCAAAGAGCACCTTTAGGATTTTACAGGGCATTTTTTTACACATTTTGATTTCAAACTACTTCTCACACATTAGGGCCCCTAAAATGCCAGGGCAGTATAACTATCCCACAAGTGACTCCATTTTGGAAAGAAGACAAAAAAAATCATCATTTTCCGCTAACTTGTGACAAAAAATAAAAAGTTCTATGAACTCACTATGCCCATCAGAGAATACCTTAGGGTGTCTACTTTCCGAAATAGGGTCATTTGTGGGGGTTTTCTACTGTCTTGGCATTGTAGAACCTCAGGAAACATGACAGGTGCTCAGAAAGTCAAAGCTGCTTCAAAAAGCGGAAATTCACATTTTTGTACCATAGTTTCTAAACGCTACAACTTTTACCCAAACCATTTATTTTTACCCAAACATTTTTTTTTAATCAAAGACATGTAGAACAATAAATTTAGAGAAAAAAAAGAGTTATTGTCCAGTGTTCTTATTTTGTATTACTATGGTGTATGTTGTCCCCTCATTGTTGGCCCTTTTAATGTTTATGTACGTTATGGATACATAATCATATTGCTATGTGCACATATTTACCCTCCTGGCGGGAGCTGGTGATCTCCTCCTCTTCCTCCTCCTGAGATGGGGCGGTGCTGGAGGGTCCAGCACTTTCCACCTCCACCTCTTTAACTTCTCCCACATCTGGTGGGGGTGGCTCAATAGACTGGGAGGGGCCGGCCTCCTCATCCTCTTCCTCCTCAACCTACACCACCTCCACGCCCTCCGCCGAAGGCCTTCTCTGAATGGAGGGAATAGGAACTTCTGTAATCACAGAATGTTTAGATTTTAGAGAAACAACTATGAAGTCTTAACAACTTTAAATATCAAGAAATTCTAATATGGTGGAATCTATATATAATTGCAGTGGCTGCCAGCAATATGCCGCATAACTCAATAAGAAATGAAAAGCATGCAAACAGACATTCCCTCCACAGTGTCTTGATGAAACAATAGGGAGAGAGGAGACCCATGTGATGGGATTATCTCCTGAGTGTATCATAGGATGATCTACTTCTCTACATCAGAGTCGGCTACTTCTTAATCCCATCACTAGGTGATGGACTGATAGTCAGTGAGGACTGATAGTAAGCAGCTGTTGGTGGACAAATCTATCATAAGAGGTGTGAAGTTTAAGGAAAATGGTTTTGTGAGATGTCTCCCTGGTGCTACCACTAGCAGGGATAGACAACGTATCCTTAATATTGTTAGGCAAGCAAAGCAGGAAAGGGAGGTGGATGTAATTGTCCATCTTGGGACAAATGATCTGGCTTGCAATGAGGTTTCAAAGGTGAAGGAAGATTTTCACACACTTGGAAATTATATACAGAAGGTTGCATCAACCGTTTCATTCTCTGCAGTTTTGCCTGTGCATAACCTTCAGCATGGCAGGAAGATGCGCATTAAGGAATTCAATGTATGGCTTGGTGAATGGTGTCTGAACCAAGGGTTTGGCTTTGTGTCTCATGTTAGCTCTCGTTGGAATGGAAAAGAACTGTACAAGAAAGATGATTTGCATCTTTCTCTCAAGGGAACGAATGTCCTCAGTGAACAGTTCAAAGTATTTGCTAAGGAGCATTTAAACTAGGAAAGGGGCAAAAGAGTGATAATCCAGCATTCCGACTGCCCCCTGGAACAATGCCAGAAGATGCCTGTAGCACATAGGTTAAGAAATGACAAGCTCAGAGTCTTAATAAATAAGACGAATGGACGGCACTGCGCTTTCTTTAAGGTCCGGGTGCGCGGTCAGTAGGTCGGATCCCTTAAGATATATATTTAGAAAGACCAGCACTACGTTTTTTCTTTGCTGAAAGGAACTTCTTTATTCGTCACCCATGTGACGCGCGTTTCGGCATGAATATTTGCCTTTATCAAATAACAGGTGAGCTACCATCACCTGTTATTTGATAAAGGCAAATATTCATGCCGAAACGCACGTCACATGGGTGACGAAAAAAGAAGTTCCTTTCAGCAAAGAAAAAACGGAGTGCTGGTCTTTCTAAATATAAAGCTCAGAGTCTTGTCTACAAATGCTCGCAGTTTAGGGAATAAGATCAATGAACTTGAGTCTCTAATGGCATCTGAAAATATAGATTTAGTGTCTGTTACTGAGACATGGTTCAATGGGAGTAATGACTGGGATATAACAATACCAGGGTTCTCTCTATATAGGAAAGACAGAGAAGGCAAGAAAGGGGGAGGGGTGGCCCTATATGTGAAAGATAGCATAAAATTTAATTTAATAAGAGTTAGCGAGACCAATTTAGAGTCAGTTTGGGTTACCTTGCAGCTTGATAATTATAAGGTAACTCGTGTAGGTGTGATATATAGACCACCTAGCCAAGTCAAAGAATTAGATGATCTACTAGTTGAGGAAATAGCTAAAATGACATTGAAAGGGGAAGGGATCATTATGAGAGACTTTAATCTTCCTGATGTAAACTGGAAAACCAAAATAGCTAGTTCTGCCAGGAGTACAGATATTCTACAAACCGGATTCCAAAAAAGTTGGGACACTAAACAAATTGTGAATAAAAACTGAATGCAATGATGTGGAGATGGCAAATGTCAATATTTTATTTGTAATAGAACGTAGATGACAGATCAAACGTTTAATTCGAGTAAATGTATCATTTTAAAGGAAAAATACGTTGATTCAAATTTTCACGGTGTCCACAAATCCCCAAAAAGTTGGGACAAGTAGCAATAAGAGGCTGGAAAAAGTAAATTTGAGCATAACGAAGAGCTGGAAGACCAATTAACACTAATTAGGTCAATTGGCAACATGATTGGGTATAAAAAGAGCTTCTCAGAGTGGCAGTGTCTCTCAGAAGCCAAGATGGGTAGAGGATCACCAATTCCCACAATGTTGCGCAGAAAGATAGTGGAGCAATATCAGAAAGGTGTTACCCAGCGAAAAATTGCAAAGACTTTGCATTTATCATCATCAACTGTGCATAACATCATCCGAAGATTCAGAGAATCTGGAACAATCTCTGTGGGTAAGGGTCAAGGCCATAAAACCATACTGGATGCCCGTGATCTCCGGGCCCTTAAAGGACACTGCACCACAAACAGGAATGCTACTGTAAAGGAAATCACAGAATGGGCTCAGGAATACTTCCAGAAGCCATTGTCAGTGAACACAATCCACCGTGCCATCCGCCGTTGCCAGCTGAAACTCTACAGTGCAAAGAAGAAGCCATTTCTAAGCAAGATCCACAAGCTCAGGCGTTTTCACTGGGCCAGGGATCATTTAAAATGGAGTGTGGCAAAATGGAAGACTGTTTTGTGGTCAGACGAGTCACGATTCCAAGTTCTTTTTGGAAATCTGGGACACCATGTCATCCGGACCAAAGAGGACAAGGACAACCCAAGTTGTTATCAACGCTCAGTTCAGAAGCCTGCATCTCTGAGGGTATGGGGTTGCATGAGTGCGTGTGGCATGGGCAGCTTGCATGTCTGGAAAGGCACCATCAATGCAGAAAAATATATTCAGGTTCTAGAACATCATATGCTCCCATCCAGACGTCATCTCTTTCAGGGAAGACCCTGCATTTTTCAACAAGATAATGCCAGAACACATTCTGCATCAATCACAACATCATGGCTGCGTAGGAGTAGGATCCGGGTACTGAAATGGCCAGTCTGCAGTCCAGATCTTTCACCTATAGAGAACATTTGGCGCATCATAAAGAAGAAGGCCCAAGACGATTGAACAGTTAGAGGCCTGTATTAGACAAGAATGGGAGAGCATTTCTATTTCTAAACTTGAGAAACTGGTCTCCTCGGTCCCCAGACGTCTGTTGAGTGTTGTAAGAAGAAGGGGAGATGCCACACAGTGGTGAAAATGGCCTTGTCCCAACTTTATGGGGATTTGTTGACACCATGAAATTCTGATTCAACATATTTTCCCCTTAAAATGGTACATTTTCTCAGTTTAAACTTTTGTTCCGTGATTTATGTTCTATTCTGAATAAAATATTAGAAGTTGGCACCTCCACATCATTGCATTCAGTTTTTATTCACGATTTGTATAGTGTCCCAACTTTTTTGGAATCCGGTTTGTAAATTCCCTACTGAGATTATCTCTACAGCAAGCAGTTGAGGAGCGAATCCGGAAGGAGGCCATTTTAGATTTAGTATTCACAAATGGGAATTTAGGATCTGATATTACTGTAAGGGAAAGTTGGGATCTAGTGATCAGCAGTCAGTGTGGTTTACTATAAGTACAGTGACTAAGTCACACCACACAAAAACAAAAGTTTTAGATTTTAGAAAAACTGACTTTTCTAAAATTAGATTAGTGGTATACGAGTCCGTATCAGATTGGAACAGTTTCAATGGAGTCCAGGAGAAATTGGACTACTTAAAAGTGGCACTATTGAAGGCAACAGATAATTGCATTAGGCTTGTCAGTAAAAGCAAAAAAAGGAAGAGACCACTCTGGTACTCAGCAGAAGTGGCCAAAATCATTCAAAACTAAAAGATAGCATTTAGTAATTATAAAAATAAAAAATACGAGGATGACAGGCAAATTTATAAGATTAGGCAGAGAGAGGCCAAACAAGTTATAAGAGCTTCTAAAGCACAGGCAGAAGAGAAATTAGCTCAGTCAGTGAAAAAGGGCGATAAGGCATTCTTCAGATACATAAATGAAAAAAGGAAACTAAAACAAGGAATTAACAAATTAAAAACAAAAGGAGGAAGGTATATGGAAGAAGATAAAGAACTAGCTGACTGCCTCAATGAATACTTCTGTTCAGTTGTTGCAAAGGAAAATGAAGGAAAAGGACCTCAGTTTGGAAGGAAGACTAATGAATCTTTTGATGCATGTGTCTTTACAAAGGAAGAGGTTCTAAGTCACAGGGGCCTGATGGGATACACCCAAAGCTATTAAAAGAGCTTAGCAGTGAACTAGCAAAACCATTAACAGAATTATTTAGCTAATCACTGGTAACAGGAGTCATCCCAGAAGATTGGAAATTAGCAAATGTTGTGCCCATTCACAAGAAAGGTAGTAGGGAGGAATCAGGCAACTATAGGCCAGTAAGCCTGTCATCAATAGTGGGGAAATTAATGGAAACCATACTTAAGGAGAGGATTGTGGAACATCTAAAATCCCATGAATTGAAAGATGAAAAACAGCATGGGTTTACTTCAAGGGGATCATGTCAAACTAATCGTATTGATTTTTTGATTGGGTGACTAAAATAATAGATGGAGGAGGTGCAGTAGACATCACTTATCTAGACTTTAGTAAGGCTTTTGATACTGTCCCACACAGAAGGCTTATCAATAAAGTGCAGTCTTTGGGCTTGGACTCCCATATTGTTGAATGGATTAGGCAGTGGCTGAGGGAAAGACAACAGAGGGTTGTAGTCAATGGAGTATATTCAGACCAAGGTCTTGTTACCAGTGGGGTACATCAGGGATCTGTTCTGGGACCCATACTGTTTAATATCTTTATCAGCGAAATTGCAGAAGGCCTCGATGGTAAGGTGTGTCTTTTTGCTGATGAGACAAAGATTTGTAACAGGGTTGATGTTCCTGGAGGGATACACCAAATGGAAAGGGATTTAGGAAAACTAGAGGAATGGTCAAAAATCTGGGAACTAAAATTTTATGTTGATAAGTGCAAGATAATGCACCTGGGACGTAAAAACCCAAGAGCAGAATATACAATCAGTGATACAGTCCTAACCTCAGTATCTGAGGAAAGGGATTTAGTGGTCATTATTTCAGAAGACTTAAAAGGTAGGCAGACAATTTTATAGAGCAGCAGGAAATGCTAGCAGAATGCTTGGGTGTATAGGGAGAGGCATTACCGGTAGACAGAGGGAGGTGCTCATGCCGCTCTACAGAGCACTAGTGAGACCTCATTTGGAGTATTGTGCTCAGTCCTGGAGACCACATCCCCAGAAGGATATTGATACTTTGGAAAGAGTTCAGAGAAGAGCTACTAAACTAGTACTTGGATTGCAGGATAAAACTTACCAGGAAAGATTAAAGGACCTTAACATGTATAGCTCGGAAGAAAGACGAGACAGAGGGGATACGATAGAAACTGCTAAATACATAAAGGGAATCAACAAGGTAAAAGAGGAGAGAATATTTAAAAGAAGAAAAACTGCTACAAGAGGACATAGGAAGTATTACTTTACTGAGAGAGTAGTGGATGCATGGAATGGCCTTCCTGCAGAAGTGGTAGCTGCAAATACAGTGGAGGAGTTTAAGCATACATGGGATAGGCATAAGGCCATCCTTCATATAAGATAGGGCCAGGGGCTATCCATAGTACTTAGTATATTGGGCAGACTAGATGGGCCAAATGGTTCTTATCTGCCGACACATTCTATGTTTCTATGTTTCTATGTTTCTATCACTAACACAATAGAACAAAGGGACAAATAAACTAACACAGTCATTGGGAGTCTCAGAGCAGAGTTAACCCTTATTGCGTTTATGGATTCACACCATGCAACTTTAATGGGGAATACAAAAGATGTGGCCTATAAACTCAACCAAAATTTCATGGTTTATAGTTCCCTCTAAACCAAATAGGTCAGAGTGGGGGTCTCCATAGTCCTGGGTCCATAGTCCGTAGGAAGGAGGCTAGCCCTCAGGCTTCTACTGCAGACCCAGTGATGGTTCAGTCCGTCACTTGTACGAAATCAGCTGGTTAAATCCGAAATATCTATCGCGCTGTGTGTTTAAATATATATATACACAACCACAGCTAGGTTGAGATGTTTGTTGTAATTTGGTTAATTTGGGTCGTGTCCCACCAGGTACTAATTAATCAGTTGTAAAGGGATGAAATACTTATTTGCATTACTGTATATACAGTACCTTCCAAAAGTATTCATCCCCCTTGACTTTTTCCGTGATGGTGTTCAATGTTTTGCTAATCTGAATTTTATCTGATGGATCAGAACACAATAATCTAAGTTGGTGAAGTGAAATGAGAAAAATATATAAATAAAATTATTGTTTAGAAATAGAAATTCGAACATTGGCATGTGCGTATGTATTCAACCCCTTTGTTCAGAAGCCCATAAAAAGCTCTGGTGCTATTACTTTCAGAAGTCACATAATTAGTGAAATGATGTCCACCTGTGTACAATCTAAGTGTCACATGATCTGTCATTACATATGCACACCTTTTTTGAAAGGCCCCAGAGGCTGCAACACGTAAGCAAGAGGCATCACTAACCAAACACTGCCATGAAGACAGAGGAGCTCTCCAAACAAGTAAGGGACAATGTTGTTGAGAAGTAGGGTTAGGTTATAAAAAAATATCCAAATCTTTGATGATCCCCAGGAGCACCATCAAATCTATCATAACCAAATGGAAAGAACATGGCACAACAGCAAACCTGCTAAGAGACGGCCGCCCACCAAAACTCACGGACCGGGCAAGGAACACAGAGTCCTGAGGTAACCGTGGAGGAGCTGCAGAGTTTTACAGCAGAGACTGGAGTATCTGTACATAGGATGACAATAAGCCGTACACTCCATAGAGTTGGTCTTTATGGCAGAGTGGTCAGAAGAAAGCCATTACTATCAGGCAAAAACAAAAAGGCACGTTGTGAGTTTGCAAAAAGGCATGTGGGAGACTCCGAAAATGTCTGGAGGAAGGGGCTCTGGTCTGATGAGACTAAAATTGAACTTTTTGACAATCAAAGAAAACGCTGTGTCTGGAGCAAACCCAACACATCACATCACCCAAAGAACACCATCCCTACAAGGAAACATAGTGGTAGAAGCATCATGCTGGGGGGATGGGACTGGGAAACTGGTCAGAGTTGAGGGAAAGATAATGCTAAATACAGGGAAATTCTTTAGCAGAACCTGTACCACTCTGTGCGTGATTTGAGGCTAGGACAGAGGTTCACCTTCCAGCAGGACAATGACCCCAAACACACGGCTAAAGCAACACCTTGACTGGTTTAAGGGGAAACATGTAAACGTGTTGGAATGGCCGAGTCACAGCCCAGATCTTAATCCAATAGAAGATCTGTGGTCAGACGTAAAGATTGATGTTCACAAGTAGGGATGAGCGAACTCGAACTGTATAGTTCGGGTTCGTACCGAATTTTGGGGTGTCCGTGACACGGACCCGAACCCGGACATTTTAGTAAAAGTTCGGGTTCGGTGTTCGTCGCTTTCTTGGTGCTTTTGTGACCCTTTCTTGGCGCTTTTTGAAAGGCTGCAAAGCAGCCAATCAACAAGCGTCATACTACTTGCCCCAAGAGGCCGTCACAGCCATGCCTACTATTGGCATGGCTGTGATTGGCCAGAGCACCATGTGATCCAGCCTCTATTTAAGCTGGAGTCACATAGCGCCGCCCGTCGCTCTGCTCTGATCAGCATAGGGAGAGGTTGCGGCTGCGACAGTAGGGCGAGATTAGGCAGATTAACTCCTCCAAAGGACTTGATTAATCGATCGATCTGCAGCTGTGCATCATTGAGCTGCTGAAATTCAATTGCTCACTGTTTTTAGGCTGCCCAGACCGTTTGTCAGTCACTTTTTTCTGGGGTGATCGGCGGCCATTTTGTGTCTTGTGCGGTGCTGCGACCAAGTGCATCCAAGCTGCGACCAAGTGCATTTAACCCTCAATGGTGTGGTTGTTTTTTGGCTAAAGCCTACATCAGGGTGAAGCTGTCACACCAAGTGCATTTAACCAGCAATAGTGTGGTTATTTTTTGGCCATATCCCAGTCTAATTCTGTCACTAAATCCATACCGGTCACCTAGCGCCTAAATACTAGGCCTCAAATTTATATCCCGCTAAATCTGTCGTTACCGCTGTACTGTTGTGGCTGGGCAAGTTATTTAGTGTCCGTTAAAGCACATTTTTTGTTCAGGGTTGAAATACAATTCCCAATTTAGCAATTTCCTAATTTAGTGGTTTCTGCTGTATCAGAGCTATTTGAAATCTATCCCTAAAAGGGTATATAATATTCAAGGTGCACATAGGGTCATTCAGAATAACTTCACACACACGCTACTGTGCATTTCCAAGTCTAATTCTGTCACTAAATCCATACCGGTCACCCAGCGCCTAAATACTAGGCCTCAAATTTATATCCAGCTGAATTTGAATACAATACATTGGGCCAAATAATATTTTTGTTGTTGTGGTGAACCATAACAATGAGGAAAACATCTAGTAAGGGACGCGGACGTGGACATGGTCGTGGTGGTGTTAGTGGACCCTCTGGTGCTGGGAGAGGACGTGGCCGTTCTGCCACATCCACACGTCCTAGTGTACCAACTACCTCAGGTCCCAGTAGCCGCCAGAATTTACAGCGATATATGGTGGGGCCCAATGCCGTTCTAAGGATGGTAAGGCCTGAGCAGGTACAGGCATTAGTCAATTGGGTGGCCGACAGTGGATCCAGCACGTTCACATTATCTCCCACCCAGTCTTCTGCAGAAAGCGCACAGATGGCGCCTGAAAACCAACCCCATCAGTCTGTCACATCACCCCCATGCATACCAGGGAAACTGTCTGAGCCTCAAGTTATGCAGCAGTCTCTTATGCTGTTTGAAGACTCTGCTGGCAGGGTTTCCCAAGGGCATCCACCTAGCCCTTCCCCAGCGGTGGAAGACATAGAATGCACTGACGCACAACCACTTATGTTTCCTGATGATGAGGACATGGGAATACCACCTCAGCATGTCTCTGATGATGACGAAACACAGGTGCCAACTGCTGCGTCTTTCTGCAGTGTGCAGACTGAACAGGAGGTCAGGGATCAAGACTGGGTGGAAGACGATGCAGGGGACGATGAGGTCCTAGACCCCACATGGAATGAAGGTCGTGCCACTGACTTTCACAGTTCGGAGGAAGAGGCAGTGGTGAGACCGAGCCAACAGCGTAGCAAAAGAGGGAGCAGTGGGCAAAAGCAGACCACCCGCCGCCAAGAGACTCCGCCTGCTACTGACCGCCGCCATCTGGGACCGAGCACCCCAAAGGCAGCTTCAAGGAGTTCCCTGGCATGGCACTTCTTCAAACAATGTGCTGACGACAAGACCCGAGTGGTTTGCACGCTGTGCCATCAGAGCCTGAAGCGAGGCATTAACGTTCTGAACCTGAGCACAACCTGCATGACCAGGCACCTGCATGCAAAGCATGAACTGCAGTGGAGTAAACACCTTAAAACCAAGGAAGTCACTCAGGCTCCCCCTGCTACCTCTTCTGCTGCTGCCGCCTCGGCCTATTCTGCTGCTGCCGCCTCGGCCTCTTCCTCCGCCTCTGGAGGAACGTTGGCACCTGCCGCCCAGCAAACAGGGGATGTACCACCAACACCACCACCACCACCTCCGTCACCAAGCGTCTCAACCATGTCACACGCCAGCGTTCAGCTCTCCATCTCACAAACATTTGATAGAAAGCGTAAATTCCCACCTAGCCACCCTCGATCCCTGGCCCTGAATGCCAGCATTTCTAAACTACTGGCCTATGAAATGCTGTCATTTAGGCTGGTGGACACAGACAGCTTCAAACAGCTCATGTCGCTTGCCGTCCCACAGTATGTTGTTCCCAGCCGGCACTACTTCTCCAAGAGAGCCGTGCCTTCCCTGCACAACCAAGTATCCGATAAAATCAAGTGTGCACTGCGCAACGCCATCTGTAGCAAGGTCCACCTAACCACAGATAAGTGGACCAGTAAGCACGGCCAGGGACGCTATATCTCCCTAACTGCACACTGGGTAAATGTAGTGGCAGCTGGGCCCCAGGCGGAGAGCTTTTTAGCGCACGTCCTTCCGCCGCCAAGGATCGCAGGGCAACATTCTTTGCCTCCTGTTGCCACCTCCTCCTTCTCGGCTTCCTCCTCCTCTTCTTCCACCTGCTCATCCAGTCAGCCACACACCTTCACCACCAACTTCAGCACAGCCCGGGGTAAACGTCAGCAGGCCATTCTGAAACTCATATGTTTGGGGGACAGGCCCCACACCGCACAGGAGTTGTGGCGGGGTATAGAACAACAGACCGACGAGTGGTTGCTGCCGGTGAGCCTCAAGCCCGGCCTGGTGGTGTGTGATAATGGGCGAAATCTCGTTGCAGCTCTGGGACTAGCCAATTTGACGCACATCCCTTGCTTGGTGCATGTGCTGAATTTGGTGGTGCAGAAGTTCATTCACAACTACCCCGACATGTCAGAGCTGCTGCATAAAGTGCGGGCCGTCTGTTCGCGCTTCCGGCGTTCACATCCTGCTGCTGCTCGCCTGTCTGCGCTACAGCGTAACTTCGGCCTTCCCGCTCACCGCCTCATATGCGACGTGCCCACCAGGTGGAACTCCACCTTGCACATGCTGGACAGACTGTGCGAGCAGCAGCAGGCCATAGTGGAGTTTCAGCTGCAGCACGCACAGGTGAGTCGCACTACAGAACAGCACCACTTCACCACCAATGACTGGGCCTCCATGCGAGACCTGTGTGCCCTGTTGCGCTGTTTCGAGTACTCCACCAACATGGCCAGTGGCGATGACGCCGTTATCAGCGTTACAATACCACTTCTATGTCTCCTTGAGAAAACACTTAGGGCGATGATGGAAGAGGAGGTGGCCCAGGAGGAGGAGGAGGAGGAGGAGGAAGAGGGGTCATTTTTAGCACTTTCAGGCCAGTCTCTTCGAAGTGACTCAGAGGGAGGTTTTGGCAACAGCAGAGGCCAGGTACAAATGTGGCCAGCCAGGGCCCACTACTAGAGGACGAGGAGGACGAGGATGAGGAGGAGGAGGTGGAGGAGGATGAGGATGAAGCATGGTCACAGCGGGGTGGCATCCAACGCAGCTCGGGTCCATCACTGGTGCGTGGCTGGGGGGAAAGGCAGGACGATGACGATACGCCTCCCACAGAGGACAGCTTGTCCTTACCCCTGGGCAGCCTGGCACACATGAGCGACTACATGCTGCAGTGCCTGCGCAACGACAGCAGAGTTGCCCACATTTTAACGTGTGCGGACTACTGGGTTGCCACCCTGCTGGATCCACGCTACAAAGACAATGTGCCCACCTTACTTCCTGCACTGGAGCGTGATAGGAAGATGCGCGAGTACAAGCGCACGTTGGTAGACGCGCTACTGAGAGCATTCCCGAATGTCACAGGGGAACAAGTGGAAGCCCAAGGCCAAGGCAGAGGAGGAGCAAGAGGTCGCCAAGGCAGCTGTGTCATGGCCAGCCCCTCTGAGGGCAGGGTTAGCATGGCAGAGATGTGGAAAAGTTTTGTCAACACGCCACAGCTAACTGCACTACCACCTGATACGGAACGTGTTAGCAGGAGGCAACATTTCACTAACATGGTGGAACAGTACATGTGCACACCCCTCCACGTACTGACTGATGGTTCGACCCCATTCAACTTCTGGGTCTCTAAATTGTCCACGTGGCCAGAGCTAGCCTTTTATGCCTTGGAGGTGCTGGCCTGCCCGGCAGCCAGCGATTTGTCTGAACGTGTATTCAGCACGGCAGGGGGCGTCATTACAGACAAACGCAGCCGCCTGTCTACAGCCAATGTGGACAAGCTGACGTTCATAAAAATGAACCAGGCATGGATCCCACAGGACCTGTCCGTCCCTTGTGCAGATTAGACATTAACTACCTCCCCCTAACCATATATTATTGGACTCCAGGGCACTTCCTCATTCAATCCTATTTTTATTTTCATTTTACCATTATATTGCGAGGCTACCCAAAGTTGAATGAACCTCTCCTCTGTCTGGGTGCCGGGGCCAAAATATATGCCAATGGACTGTTCCAATGTTGGGTGACGTGAAGCCTGATTCTCTGCTATGATATGAAGACTGATTCTCTGCTGACATGAAGCCAGATCCTCTGTTACGGGACCTCTCTCCTCTGCCTGGGTGCTGGGCCTAAATTTATGACAATGGACTGTTGCAGTGGTGGCTGACGTGAAGCCTGATTCTCTGCTATGATATGAAGACTGATTCTCTGCTGACATGAAGCCAGATTGTCTGTTACGGGACCTCTCTCCTCTGCCTGGGTGCCGGGGCCTAAATATCTGAGAATGGACTGTTCCAGTGGTGGGTGACGGGAAGCCAGATTCTCTGCTATGGGACCTCTCTCCAATTGATTTTGGTTAATTTTTATTTATTTAATTTTTATTTTTATTCATTTTCCTATCCACATTTGTTTGCAGGGGATTTACCTACATGTTGCTGCCTTTTGCAGCCCTCTAGCCCTTTCCTGGGCTGTTTTACAGCCGTTTTAGTGCCGAAAAGTTCGGGTCCCCATTGACTTCAATGGGGTTCGGGTTCGGGACAAAGTTCGGATCGGGTTCGGATCCCGAACCCGAACATTTTCGGGAAGTTCGGCCGAACTTCTCGAACCCGAACATCCAGGTGTTCGCTCAACTCTATTCACAAGCACAAACATCCAACCTAAAGAAGCTGGAACAGTTCTGCAAGGAGGAATGGGCTAAAGTCCAAGTGGTAAGATGTGGCAAGCTCCTAGAGACTTATCCAAAGTGACTTGGAGCTGTGATTGCCACAAAAGGCGGCTCTACAAAGTATTGAATTTAGGGGGTGAATAGTTATGCACATTGACCTTTTCTGTTATTGTGTCCTATTTGTTGTATGCTTTACAATTAACAAATTTAAAAGAAGGTCTAAGTTATGGGCATGTTCTACAAATAAATGATGCAAATCTTCAAACAATCCATGTTAATTCCAGGGGGTGAGGAAGCAAAAAAAGAACGAAGTCAAGGGGGGTGAATACTTTTGCTTAGCACTGTATACATTACAGAGTGTTGACAAAACATTCAAAAATTATTTGCGCATCTACCTGGGCATTTTTCGTCCCGGATTCTTTTTATAAACCGGGGCTGTCTTCTCTACATGTCTGACCATTTTTTAATGATGGCCAGACGGCGGTGTTTGACACCCATTTTGCGGCAGATCACAAATGCCAGCTCCCACACAATCCGCTGCTTCTCGGCATGGGACCGGGTGCGGTCATATCCCCGTCCTAACATCCGCTGCAAGATAAAAATGCAAGGATATAATCCCAATTTTTACACATAATTGAAAATAATTTACTCAAGTTAACTGCAAAAAGTATTTAAAGGGAACCTTTAACCGGGATTTGATGTATAGAGCTGAGGACAAGGGGTGCTAGATGGCCGCTAGCACATCTGCAATACCCAGTCCCCATAGCTCTGTGTGCTTGTATTGTGTAAAAAAAACTATTTGATACATATGCAAATTAACCAGAGATGAGTCAAAGCTTAAAAATATGACTCTTCTCTGGTCACACAAGTAAGATATGACTCTTTTAAGGTAATTTGCATATGTATCAAATAATTTTTTTACACAATAAAAGCACACAGAGCTATGGGGACTGGATTTTGCGGATCTGCTAGTGGCCATCTAGCAACCCATGTCCTTAGCTCTATACCCAAAATCTCGGTGACAGGTTCCCTTTAAGTCTTTGAAGTGGAAATATTACATTTAGGCCGCCTGCACATGGGTGTGTTTTTTCACAACTACGGACCGTAAAAACCCGTCCTGCAGAGAGGACGAGCACACGGTGTCATTGGTTGCTATGACGCCGTGTACTTCCGGCCACCACCGCTGGACTGTAATACACTTGTATGATCTATACAAATGTATTACTGTACAGTTGTGAAAAAAACACGCCCGTGTGCATGCGGCCTTACTGTTACAGATTGTATTACAACTGTATGTGGGTGGGGTCTGAGCTATCAGATATGCAGAGATGTACCTGTCTAGTGAAGTGACGGTACGGTATGGGGTGTACAGATGGTTCGCCTCCCCGGGATTCACCCTGGGTAACTCTAAATGAACCAGCAAATACTGGCGGTCTGACAAAGAAAGCTTCTCCTGAGTCCTGACCAACAGGACACAAATTATATTTCTATAGACTCTGTGTGTGTGTGTGCAGTATATAGTGTGTGTCTGTGTGTGTGCGGTATATACTGTGTGTGTGCGGTATATACTGTGTGTGTGCGGTATATAGTGTGTGCGGTGTATAGTGTGTACGTGCGGTATATAGTGTGTGTGGTATATAGTGTGTTTGTGTGTGCGGTATATAGTGTGTGCGGTATATAGTGTGTATGTGCGGTATATAGTGTGTGCGGTGTATAGTGTGTATGTGCGGTATATAGTGTGTGCAGTATATAGTGTGTGTCTGTGTGTGTGCGGTATATAGTGTGTGTGTGCGGTATATAGTGTGTGTGCGGTATATAGTGTGTGCGGTGTATAGTGTGTATGTGCGGTATATAGTGTGTGCGGTATATAGTGTGTGTGTGTGCGGTATATAGTGTGTGTGCGGTATATAGTGTGTGCGGTATATAGTGTGTGTGTGTGCGGTATATAGTGTGTGTGTGCGGTATATAGTGTGTGTGCGGTATATAGTGTGTATGTGCGGTATATAGTGTGTGTGTGTGCGGTATATAGTGTGTGTGTGTGCGGTATATAGTGTGTGTGCGGTATATAGTGTGTGCGGTGTATAGTGTGTATGTGTGGTATATAGTGTGTGCGGTATATAGTGTGTGTGTGTGTGTGTGTGTGTGTGGTATATAGTGTGTGTGTGCGGTATATAGTGTGTGTGTGTGTGTGTGTGCGGTATATAGTGTGTGTGCGGTATATAGTGTGTATGTGCGGTATATAGTGTGTGTGTGTGCGGTATATAGTGTGTGTGTGTGCGGTATATAGTGTGTGTGCGGTATATAGTGTGTGCGGTGTATAGTGTGTATGTGTGGTATATAGTGTGTGCGGTATATAGTGTGTGTGTGTGTGTGTGTGTGTGGTATATAGTGTGTGTGTGCGGTATATAGTGTGTGTGTGTGTGTGTGTGTGTGTGTGGTATATAGTGTGTGTGTGCGGTATATAGTGTGTGTGTGCGGTATATAGTGTGTGTGCGGTATATAGTGTGTGTGTGCGGTATATAGTGTGTGTGCGGTATATAGTGTGTGTGTGCGGTATATAGTGTGTGTGTGCGGTATATAGTGTTTGTGTGCGGTATATAGTGTGTGTGTGTGTGCGGTATATAGTGTGTGTGTGCGGTATATAGTGTGTGTGTGCGGTATATAGTGTGTGTGTGCGGTATATAGTGTGTGTGCGGGGTATATAGTGTGTGTGTGCGGTATATAGTGTGTGTGTGCGGTATATAGTGTGTGTGTGCGGTATATAGTGTGTGTGCGGGGTATATAGTGTGTGTGTGCGGTATATAGTGTGCGGCATGACAATGGATGTGCAATGTGCATGTTAAATCTATTTCTCTGCTTTCCCTACAAATATGCTACTAACATAGTGGGTGTGATGTCACAGGAATACTAACGGCAACAATCACTAATATCTAGTGAGACCTTATAAAATGTGAAGTTTTGTGCACTTGCGAAAATAAAATCGCAGAAGGTCGCACAGGCGATTTTTTTTTTTTTATAACACTCTTTATGCATATAAAGCGATTGTTCAGACCTGCAGGTGAAATCATATGCACTACTTTAATGTCAGATTACTTACAGTCACCAGGAGTTCTTCGTCGCTGAACTTGTTTCCAACCATCGCATCCATGTAAGTTCTTGTCGGTGCAAACCAGTTGCTGTAGGCCACGCCTTCCTTGCGCATGTGCTCATGCAGTTAATACTTTGCAGGAATTTCACATATAAAAAATAATACTTCTGGTATGTCAGTGTCCATGTTGTGGGACTATGTGTGCACATCTAGTAAGTATTTTGTGGCTGCAAATATGACCTGGAGGTTTTTCAAGTTCGACTGCCATTCAAGTCTATGGGGCCCGCGGCGAATTTCCTGTTTGCGAACATTTGCTTGCGAACAGTCCCGCCTGATGTTCGTCCATCACTACTGGTGACAATAGTGTTGCCATCTGCAGCCTGTGCTGTCAACGCATAAGTCACGGTAATCCCAACACTCACCTAGGGACAACCGCATTAAGAATGCACCTGGCCTCCCATCACCGAGCCCAGTGTGAGCAACACCCTCAAAACCCTTAAAGGCACACTCCTGGCGCTCCACATCCTGCCTCTTCTCCTTCTCCTCTCTCCTCCCATCTGTCATCCACTCCACCTCCCACCGTGCCGTCGTCACGTTCATCTGGAAAAAGGCAGGCTTCCGTGGCCCAAATGTTCAAACATAAAAAGTTGATGACGCCGGATAACCTTCTTGCCCAACGGCTGACCGCTGGCTTGTCAGAACTGATAGCCCGCCAACTACTGCCATATAAACTGGTGGACTCGGAGGCCTTTAGAAAATGTGTGGTCATTGGCACACTGCAATGGAAGGTCCCTGGAAGGAAATATTTCTCACAGAAGGGCATCCCAGAGTTATATGGCCACGGACAACGACAAGTGAATGTATCTCTGGCACACAGTGTCGGTGCCAAGATACATCTGACCACAGACAGGTGGTCTAGCAAACACGGGCAGGGAAGGTACATAACTTTTACTGCCCACTGGGTGACCCCTCTGACGGCTGTCAAGCATGCAACCCGTGGCACCCGTGTGGATTTGGTGTTACCACCACGGATTGCATGCAAGCCTGCCTCTTCTCTTCCTCCATCTCCTCCTCGGCTAACTCCTCCTTTTCCACTGCTACCGCCTCTTCCGCTGCGCTGCCCAAGCTCCCTAGAACCTATTCAACATGCCAGGTGAGACGTAGCCATGCTGTGCTGCGGCTGTTGTGCCTGGAAGAGCCACACTGGTCCTGCACTCCTTTGCGGTCACAGGCCGATCAATTTGACAGTTAGTAAAGTGGTGTGCGACAACGGTGCCAATCTGCTGAGCGCGCTGAAACAGGGCAAAATGACACACGTGCCGTGCATGGCAAACATCCTGAACTTTGTGCAGCAATTCGTTGCCAAATACCCCGGGGTCCAGGACCTCTTACGGCAGGCCAGGAAAATTTCTGCCCATTTTAGCAGATCTTACACGGCCATGGCTCGCCTTGCTGATGTTCAGCAGCAACACCACCTGCCCGTCAGACGTCTGATTTGTGACAGCCCGACGCGCTGGAACTCCACCTTGTATATGCTTGATAGGCTGCTCCAGCAGCAATGTGCCGTTAACGACTACCTGTACGAACTGTGCGGCAGGACAGGTTCTGGGGAGCTTAGTTTTATTTTCACAGCACCAGTGGCTGCTCATGCGCGACGCATGCAGACTTCTTCGGCCATTTGATGAGATCACCAAACTGGTCAGTCCAGGGGCGGACACAGACAGCAGAGGGCCCCTGTGCAAAGAATGTGCCTGGGCCCCCTCCTCTCCAAGCCAAGTTCTCAACATAACCAATTCCGTCCTAACATTACTTATAGCAATACAAAACATTCAGTGTCACTGTGATTTTGTAGTAAAAAGGTCACAGAGAGGCAAAGAGCATTATCAATCATGTAATGCTCCATGTCTCTGCTGTCCAGAGCGAGGCTTGACACTCTTTCACGCAGTGGATTACCCGCACAGGATCCGCTCGTGTGAAAGAGCCCTAAGCCCAATGCATGGCTACACTCACCCTACCTCATCCAGGATGTCACTGGCGTCGGCGTGATGTCCGCTGGATCGAGAACAAGGTCCCTGTGGTGACAGAGAAAAAGAAAAATCACATAAGGAAGGGATGGTGACTGCCCCTGTGAAATCGCCAGCAGAGGGCACTGTGTTGGTCCTGTAAGACTGAGCCATGCCAAATTGCCAATGTATAGCAAGGTAATCTAGTGCTACCATACAGTACTAATGCCCACATTGTGGCCCCTCACAGTAATTAAGTCGTCAAAATAGTTATGTCCTCCTTGTGGCCCCTCACAGCAGTTATACCTACATATGTGCCCCCTCACAGTAGTTATGCCCAGATATGTGCCCCTCAGTCGTTATGTCAGATATGTGCCTCCCTCACAGTCATTATGCCCAGATATGTGCCTCCCTCACAGTCGTTATGCCCAGATATGTGCCTCCCTCACAGTCGTTATGCCCAGATATGGGCCCCTCTTACAGTTGTTATGCCCAGATATGTGCCTCCCTTACAGTGGTTATGCTAGATATGTGCCCCATCACAGTCATTATGCAAGATATGTGCCCCTCACAGTATTTATAGCCAGATATGTGCCTCCTCAGTCGTTATGCCCAGATATGTGCCTCCTCAGTTGTTATGCCCAGATATGTGCCTCCTCAGTAGTTATGCCCAGATATGTGCCCCCTCAGTCATTATGGCCAGATAAGTGCCTCCCTCACAGCAGTTATGCCAGATATGAGCCCCCTTACAGCAGTTATGCCAGATGTGCCCCTCACAGTGGTTATGCCAAATATGTGCCCAATGCCCATAGTTACGCCAGATATGAGCTGCCTTATAACAGTTTTGCCAAATATGTGCTCCTCACAGTAGTTATGCCAGATATGTGCCCAGTGCCCATAGTTATGCCAGATATGAGCTGCCCTATAACAGTTATGCCAGATATGTGCCCCTCATAGTAGTTATGCCTATATATCTGTGCTCCCTCACAGTAGTTGTTTTACCCAGATATGTGCCCCTCACAGTGGCTCTTTTGTGCCCCCTCACTTTAGTGGTTGCCTCCTGTTTGCAGCTTTATGGGGGGGGGGAAACAAAAACGTAATACTTACCTTCTTCCCCGATGACGTGCTCCCACACTCACATCGTGCTGCTGGCTGTGCTGGAGGCAGATTCCCGAGCATTCAGCGCTCCTCCCACAGCCAGCAGCGCAATGTGCGGCCAGCAGGGGGAGCGCCTGAGCTCTGAATATCAGTGAAGCAGGGAGCAGAGAGGTCTCCCTGCTTCACTAAAGAAATTAACAGCCCGACAGTGACGAGAACTGCCGGGCAGGGTGAGTGCTCCACCCCCTCCCCCTCCTCCTTGTCTCTGTGCCACCTGTTCTGTGCCGCTCTGACTGGGCCCGGCATTCTCACTGTACTTCATGCTGGGCCCGGTCAGAGCGCTCCCATTACATGAGAGTGCAGCGGGCCCCCTCCCCCGCCAGCCCTGTACGCCCCTGCTTGGGCCCCCCAGGAACAACTGGGCCCGGGGCAGCTGCCTTTGCCCCGCTTTAATGACGGCCCTGGGAGTTTCTTATCTCCCCCTGCAGCCGGTAAGAAGGGGCCCCCTCCTGCTCTGGGCCCCTGTGCAACCGAAACGGCTGCACATGCGGTATGTCCGCCCCTGGGTCAGTCGCAGGCAGGACGCCATCAGTGACATTACGCCTTACGCCTTCTTTCTGGAGCGTGCATTGCATTGTGTCTTTGATCAAGCGCTGAGGAGTAGGAGCTGGAAGATGAGGAAGTCGCAATGCTGAATGAATTCCCAGGGGGGCTAATCCATATCAGATAAGTCAGCGGGAGTCTGAAGAGGAGGATAGTACCTGGGGCAGGAGGAAGAGGAGGAGCAAGAATAGCAGGCTTTAAACATTTTTAGGGATCCCTGGTGTTGCCCGTGGATGGGGGGAGGCAACCAAGGATGACATTCTCCTGGGCGATAAGCAGGAGCCAGGGCGCTCCACGAATTGCAAATGGGGGGCCTTCATGCTCTAGTGTTTGAAGAGGATCCCCCATATAAAAAGCATGAAGGGCAAGGACCAGTACTGGGTGGCAACGTACTTAGACCACCCACAGAGAAACAGTTGCGGGTACTAATCCTACCGTGCATGCAAGAAGAGGGCGGTTTGAAGATGTGTTGGTCACTTTGGATATGAGATCATTCTTGCAGCCAACCCATAGACAGCCGCACTAAAGATCCAGCCTCAGGGAAGGCCTAGACTGACAAGTGTCCGACTACATCGGGTTAACGGTCGATGTGGAAGCGAGGAACCCCTGGACTACTGGGTGTGCAGGCTTGACCTGTGGCCAGAGCTGGCTCAATTTGCCATGGAATCTTGGCTTGCCCCTCGTTGAGTGTCCTGTCCGAAAGGACATTCAGTGCAGCAGGGGAAATCGTGACCAATAAGCGCACTCGCCTAGCTCGCGACAGTGTGGACTACCTCACATTTCTAAAAATGAATGAGGCATGGATCTCGGACGAATTCAACACCTGTGATGACCACCTTTAATTAAATTTCCTCATGCCAGCCCACACATATCCGCCACAACCCAGAACAAAGAATGGTCCCTGTCTTATGTAAATACAGCGGCATAAAAGGCCTTTTCTGTCCGGTGAATGCCTAATGTTCGGGGCCTGTACTCCACTGGCCTGCAGTAAAATTGTTATCCAATGACCGTCTAATATACCTCCAGCCACATAATCACTTGATCGTTTCTGTCCGGTGAATGCTTTGGGGCCTGTACTCCAGTGGGCTACAGTAAAATTTGTATTTGTTGACGCATAATGTACCTCGAGCCACATAATCACAATTTCTTTTATGTCAGGAGAATGCCTGTAATTTTTAGGGCCCGTACTCCCGTGGCCTAAAAAAAAAACTTTCTAGGCTCCAGCAGGGCACATTTTTTAAAATTTCCCTTTTAAGATGCATAAAAATGGCACATGATAAAAATATATGTTTCTAAAGACAGTTCCCTCAAGAGACTTGACCCCTTTATAGATGCTAATGGACTGTTGAGAGTTGGGGGATGTATTTCGAATGCAAAATTTGAGTGTAATGAATGTAATCCTATAATACTCCCAAACAATCATATGCATCTTTACTTGTGCAACACTACCATGAGAAGACTAAACACCAGGGACATTTGTTCAGTGAAGGAGCTTTACGTACAGCTGGATTCTGGATAGTGGGAACAAAAAGGCTTGTGAGTTGTCTCATTTTAAAATATGTCACTTGCCAAAAACGACATGGTATGTTTCAGTCACAGAAGATGGCTAACCTCCCTGCTGACCGACTCAGTACAGAACCTCCTTTTACTAAATTTGGTCTTGACGGGTTTGGCCCCTGGTCTGTCACCACTCGACACACTAGAGGAGGCCATGCAAACAGCAAACGCTGGGCACTCATATTTACGCGCATGAGTATCAGGGCTGTGCATATACAAGTCATCGAGTCTTTGGACACATCCCGCTTTATAAATGCTTTCAGACGTGTCATTTCCATTAGAGGCCCAGTTAAACTAATCCGCTCTGATAGAGGTACCAACTTGGTTGGAGCCTGCAAGGAACTGCATATCCTCTCAAACTTTGACAGCGACCATGTAGGGAGATATCTTGCTGACCAAGGCTGTAAATGGACATTTAACCCCCCACATACTTCTCACATGGGAGGCTCTTGGGAGCGTATGATTGGCGTAGCCCGCCTTGATTCTGTCTTTCTACAGCTGGGAACTTCGAGGCTCACCCATGAGACCCTCTCAACCTTCATAGCTGAAGTCGTGTCGATCATGAATGCCAGACCTTTGACTTAAATATCTAATGATCCAGAGGATACTTTTTTGCTCACCCCTCGGCTTAGTAGGATCCTAAACCATCCTCTTTTTCCAAGCTTATGGTTGCATTGCTGTTTCATCTCACATATATCCTTGCAATAAAGTTGAAGTGGGACGTTGTTTCTTTGTCAATTCATTGCCGGGAAAGGTTTAGCTGTGTACCTTCACACATAAGGAGGACAGAACAGGGACAATTCACAGTGCCCCTCCAGCATACCACATGTGCAGGGCACGGCAGTGTCAAGCTGTTCTGCACCTTGTTTGCCTAGGCGAACGGAGTCACACAGGGGATGAACTGCTCCATGTCCTTCATCAAGAAATCGAATCCTGGCTTTCTTCGTGACAACTCAAAATGAGAACCATGGTGACTGACAACAGGAAAAACATGGTGTCGGCGCTGCGTCAAGGAGGGCTGAGGCATGCACCCTGCATGGCACACGTGTTTAATCTGGATGTCAAGCAGTTCCTGAAATCTTCCACCCATCTGCAAGACATCCTAAAAATGACCAGGAAACTGTGCATGCACTTCAGCCACTCGTACACCGCAAAAAACACCGTCCTAGAGCTGCAGCGGCAGAACAGCATCCCCCAACATAGGCTTATATGCAAGGTTTCCACCTATTTGAATTCCACCGTCTATATGTTGGACCGAACAGAGAAAGGCTATAAACTATTTTTTGATGATCCAGGCGGACAGGAGGACTCCCCTGTGTAACTTCGATGTCAGCCAGTGGCAGCTCATGTGTGACACCTGCCATTTGCTCTGGCCCTTTGAGGAGGCCACGTTATTTGTTGGTCACCAGAAATACGGGATGAACAACGTCATTTCACTGCTTTAAGTCCTGGAACAGATGCTGGTAAATCTGGCTGGTCAGAGGACTGGATACGTGGTGCCTAGATCTCACGGACACATGAGCCCTGTGGGAGCTGAACTGGAGTAGGAGGATGAGGACATTGGAGCACAAGCAATGTGTAGCAAAATGGGTGTTTTTTCTACTCAGGGGACAGGAGAGGAGGAACAGGAGCAGCCAGAGGAGCTACAGGGTGATGAGGAAGATGAGGCAGAGGAGCCAGACACACTGTGGCAGTAAGCAGTGGAGATGGAGGCAGGGAGTCCATCCAATTCACTTGCACAAATGGCCCAATGCATGCTCACTTGCTTGCGTACTGAGACCCGAATTGTCACCACTCGGCAGAGGGATAACTTTTGGCTCTCCACCTTGTTGGACCCTTGCTCCCGGTCCACCCGCTGAGAGGGAGGACAAACTGAACTACTATAGAGACATCCTATGTAGTCAGTTGGCCGCTGCCTATCTGCGCCATCGTCCATCCTCTCACAGGTCTGACCGGGGGGCCCTCCTCTGCACTCATGTTTTACTGCCATGGCTGCTGGGGAGGGGTGGGGTGGCAGGAGCAGTACCAGCTCCATCAGCAGCAGCCTGAGTCTAGAGTCGCTGATGAGCAGCTTTCTTCTCCCGCATAGTGAAGAAACAACTCACCAGCAGCTAGACATAGAGCAGAACCTGAACCAGCAGGTGATGGCATACTTGGAGTGCACCCTGCCAGCCATCATTGAAGATCCGCTGGACTACTGGGCAGCCAAACTTTATTTGCCCTGGAAAAGCTGTTCTGCCCGGCCAGTAGTGTGGCATCAGAGCGGGTGTTTAGTGCGGCTGGGGCCATTGTTACCCCAAGGAGAACTCGCCTGTCCACCCAAAATGTGGAGAGACTGACCTTTCTCAAGATGAATCAGGCGTGGATCAGCCAGGATTTCCACCCACCAATGCCTGATGCATCAGATTAGATAATCCATGGTGCCTCACCCAAACCTTGACAAAAGAGACCGGTTTCCTCTGGCTACCTGCCTCAGCTACTATTCTGATGCTGCCACCCACCTGATACCACACATCTGATGCTCCCTCTTACACCCACCATCATCAGCGGATACTGTTAGTGCCACTTACCTCCACACTCTGTCACCGGGTCACTCTGTGGTCTCCTGATGCTGCTGCAACCTCCACACTATCTCACCTTGCCACTCTGTGGTATCCTGATGCTGCTGCCACCTCCACACTTTATCACCTTGCCACTCTGTGGTCTCCTGATGCTGCTGCCACCTCCACACGGTCATTGTGCCACTCTGTGGCCTCCTCCTGATGCTGCTGTTGCTGCCACCTACACACTCTGTCATTCTGCCACTATGTTGCCTCCAGATGTTGCTGCTGCCACCTCCACACTGTCATTCTGTCACTCTGTGGCCTCCTCCTGATGCTGCTGCTACCTTAACACTATGTCATTGGGCCACTCTGTGGTCTCCTCTTGCTGCTTCCACCTCACCACTATGTCATAGGGCCACTCTGTGGACTTTTCATACTGTTCCCAACCTCCCCACTTCATGACTGGTCCACTATTTTGCCTTTCGGCCTGGCTGACATCATCATTTATTTGATCCTTCTTCTGTTCTGTCAGTAGCAAGAAAAAGTGAGATGTGCAATGTAGCAGCTGTAAGGCCTGCATGACATGGTCCCTATTTTGCATCAGAATTGGCTTATGATTTGTTTGCCAAAAGCAGGAGTGGTATCACGGAACAGCGGATGTGGACCCACTGTGCCACTGATTAGCAATACTCCAAAATGGCATGACTAAGCAAAACTGATGGATTACTGACCAAATGCTGACCGAGTGAAGCCGTATGCTCCACAGACATGATCAGTTTTTTGGGGGGATATTGTTCTGACGGATCAGAGGAAGGGCAAAATAATCAGTGACGTCAACACAAACTTACTGCTGACATCCTCTCCACTCTGTTGGGGGGCTCTAGTTGTATCAGCGTTTAATAGAACAGGTTCTGTAGACATCTTTGTAGAATCAGCTGACGACGGTGTAAAAGGAGTGCGCTTCTTCTTGACGCTAACATCGACTTATAAGGCTGAGTTCACACTTGAGTTATTAGGTCAGTTTTGGCCCTGTAACTGCCCAAATAAATGAAGTGTGCAGTGATTCTAAGAGCGACGCCTGTCCTCTGCATCTCATACTGAGTCACAGTATTGTTTCACTACCACAGCAGACTCCCTATGCGTGTTACTGCAAGGCACAGTGTTCTACACCAATATACAGGCTCTCTGCAGCCAGTAAATAGCAATTTTTATCGAAATTTGGATCGAACCAAATTTTTTCGAAAAATTCGGCGAACCGACTGAATAGATTTTTTGAGAAATTCTCTCATCTCTAGTGCCAATAAATAATGAAATCTAGATGTCAAGACTAGAGATGAGTGAAGTTCTCAAAACTGGCTGCTTTCCTGAATTTCACAAAGAAATTTGCTTTCTGATAAATTACTTCATTTCTTTGTGAGTAGCATGCGTAATGAAGGGCATTGGTGATTGGCATTAAACCCCTCAGAAGCCACGTTCATCGCTGATTTTGGCATCTGAGATGACCATTGAGGGCTGTCAGGTGTTAATCTGTTAAAAAAAGAAAGAAAAATACTCACCTTATCTATTTGCTCATGAACAGTCCATCATGGCCATCTTAAATGAAAACCAGCGTGAAACCTAGCTGTCACGGCTGAGGATGGGGAAAACCCTCAGCCGTGCGATGCCAGAAGATGGTAGGTCGCTACTTGGCCAGGACCACAGAATTAGGGAGCAGGTCACCTCCTAGAGCTTCCCTAATCTGACCCTGACTCCTAGCTACATGAGCCAACCTTGAAGGTAGGAGGGCTCATGCTCAGGAACCTCGGATCCCTACTCACCCTCCGCAGTTCCCTGAGCTAGGAGCTGGGTAGACAGCCCGTTCCTCCTGGACGCAGAGAAACAGGAGTCTAAAGTGGCCAAGCTGCAAGGGGATAGGAACATGAACAGCTTATGGATATGGCAGGAGGATGAAAATAACTTCCACACCTACCTGCCACAGACACACTGACTGGATCCCGTGCAAGACAAACTAGTGTCCACACACAAACATAAATGGACACAGCACACACACAAACACACAGGAACCCAGATCCATAGGTGCATAAAATATGAAAAGGAAAACAACCTCAACTAAACATCACATAAAACATTTATGACCACAAGGGTGGCCCTCACTGGCAGATGGTATAAAGTAGGAGGACGACTCCAGCAGACCATGGCTGAAGTACCCCCCCTGACTACTGCTCTCAGCAGAGGCTATATAGACCCAAGTAGCCACACCCACACAGACACACCCAGTGTTCAGACAAAGAAGGAGTTAACCCTTCTCACACCAGGGAAGGGATGGAAGCCACTTAAAGGGGAAAGTGCACACATAACTAAAACCCTGTGCACACCTGTCATGGCTGAGGATGGGGAAAACCCTCAGCAGTGCGATGCCAGAAGATGTTAAGCGCTGCTTGGCCAGGACGACAGTATTAGGGAGCAGGTCACCTCCTATCGCGTCCCTATACTGACCCTGACTCCTAACCATATAAGCCAACCCTGAAGGTGGGAGGGCTCATACACCGGATGCCTTGGGGTCCCTGCTAGCCCTCAGGATTGCCCTGGAACAAGAAGCAGGGTAAGACGACCTGTTCTTCCTAGGCACAGAGGAACAGGAGTCTCACTAGCCAAGCTGCAAAGGGAAGATAACATAAACAGCCTATGGATATGGCAGGAGGCTGAAAAGCACTTCCACACCTACCTGCCACAGACACACAGACTGGATCCCGTGCAATACAGCAAGTGTCCACACCCAAACACCAATGGACACATCACACACACAAACACACAGGAACCCAGATCCATAGGTGCATAATATCACAAAGGAAAACATCAAGTGGACATCAACATAAACCTAAGAGTCACAGTTAGTTTATGACCACAAGGGTGGCCCCCACTGGCAGATGTAAATACCAGAAGGGTGTCTCCAGCAAAGCATGGCTGAAGCACCCCTCAGCTACTGAGCTCCAACTAGGCTATATAGCCCAAAGTGGCCACACCCACGCGGACACACTGTCACAACCAGACAGCTGAGAAGCTCTGACAGAGGCCTTTCAGAACCTCCTCCTTGAGTTTCTGTGTTGTGGTATTCAGTTCCTCCTCTTGTTAGTCTCTCTCAGCTGTCATGTGTTGGACTAATTGCTTCCCTTTAAATTCCTCCCCAGAATGCTTTTCTGGGCGGCTTATACTTCTTCCTGGAATGTGTGTGCATGCTGACCTTGTTCTCCTGTCTGCTACAAAGCTAAGTGTTGTACCTTTATCTGTTATTTTCTGTTTGCTGGATCCCAGGTGACCCTGACTCCCTCCGTATCTTGTGTAGGGAGCCGGTGGTCGTGTCCCCTCACTATTGTAGGGTGCTCAGGGCTTTATAGTCAAGGTTCGTGGTTATGCAAACCTCCACCATTAGGATCTTTGCATAGGCTGAGCAGCCAGGGTAAGTGCCAGGTCTTCTGCAGGGGTCTCCCTTGGTTCCTTAGCTTTTGGATCCAGCGAGTCATTTATACATGTTGCTTTGCCTTGTTTCCTGTACACCGTCCGTGACACACACCCAGTGCTCACAGCCTAGGAAGGGAATTAACCCTTCACACACCAGACAAGGGAAGACAGCAACTTAAAGGGGAAGTGAACAGACAAACAACCCCGTGCACACCAAACATGGGAAGTGCACACCAAACACACAAGTTGCCAAGTGCAACTGCACGCACAACACAGCAAGCTGCAACGACACAGCTCAGGCTGCCATGCTGCCATATAAATACTGTTGCCAGCGGCAACCACAGGTGAGGCAAATACCAAAGCCCTCACCTGTGATTGACAACCAAACCAAACCGCTGACAACCGCATGCGGTTCAGGAGTCACGGTTATGGCCATGGCCGTGACAACACCAGACATATAAAAGGCACACCTACAATGACAGGTTGCCAGGTGCAACCGCATACATAATGTTGCCAGCGGCAACCACAGGTGAGGTAACATACTACAGCCCTCACCTGTGATTGACAACAAGACCAAACCGCAGACAACTGCATGCGGTTCCAAGAGTCACGACCATAACCATGGTCGTGACACTAGCACAGTGCATGATGACGTCATCACACTGGATGGCGTTATGACATCATATATCACCGCGCATGAGATTTTGCACGGGATATTCAATCAAGATGGCCTGCGATTTTTGAGAAAATTGATACATTACCATGAAGCACCAGGAAGTTTGCCTTAGTGGCGAATACGATTTTCCCTTAAATACATATCGAAGTCTACTTTGTGAAATTTGATTGGCTCAACACTAGTCATGACTAGTGTTGAGCGGACACCTGGATGTTCGGGTTTGGCCGAACTTCACAAAAAAGTTCTAGTTCAGGATCCGAACTTGACCCCGAACCCCATTGAAGTCAATGGGGACCCAAACTTTTGAGTACTAAAATGGCTGTAAAAAAGTAACGGAAAGGACTAGAGGGCTGCAAATAGCAGCAAAATGTGGTTAAGAGCATGGCAAGTGCTCTGCAAACAAATGTGGATAGGGAAATTACTTCAAATAGCATAAAATACATAAAAATAATAAATAATAATCTTGATCTTGGAGGACGAGGTCCATATGGAGTAGGTGGTTTAGGAGGCGGTGGATGTGGCGGTGTAGGTGGAAGTGGCGGTGAAGGATGAGGAGGTAGCCTAGACTGCTTTTTGGTTTTATTTTTTTATTTTTTATTTTTTTTGTTTAAATTAGGGTGCACCCCAAAACATTGGGAAATATAGCCTGTGATGACGCCCCCTGCCGTGCTAAACAAACGTTTAGACAATACACTGGCTGCAGGGCAGGCTAGAACTTTCAATGCGTAAAGGGGCAAGCTCAGGCCATATGCCCAATTTGTGGACCCAGAAGTTGAAGGGGACAGACCCATCAGTCAGTACGTGTAGGCGTGTGCACACATACTGCTCCTCCATTTCGCATGTCCCCGTGATGTTCACGATCCAATTGGATATCAACTTTCGATGTTCTTTTCTGCGCCTACCATGTTGATCACGGTTATCGGCGAATCAGGGTTCCACGCCGGAGAGGGAGCGTGAGAAAGGGATACCACATCCAAGGGAGATCAATGGATGAAATTAAATGTGATCAAGCGGAAATATGGGACAAGTTATTAAAGCAGAAGGATCGAATGAAAGGGCCAATTATAGGGAATGTCACTGGGGTATTTTGGATTTGGAAACGTTAGACAGGAGAGGCCCTGCTGCCGCTTTGTTGACTCTAGATAAATTCTGCCTGATCGCACGTCCCCGTAACGTCCACAATCCAATTGGATATCTTCTCTATCAGCTTTCGATGTTCTTTTCTGAGCCTACCATGTTGATCACGGTTATCGGGGAATCAGGGTTCCATGCCGGAGAGGGAGCGTGAGAAAAGGAGACCACATCCAAGGGAGGTCAATGGCTGCAATGTGATCGAGCGAAAATGTGGGACTAGTTAATAAAGCAGAAGGATCGAATGAAAGGGCCAATTAAAAATGAATTTTAGAAATTTAAGTCCCTGTCATCTATGCAAAGCAGGGGTTTTTCATTGCCAGAAATGGGTTAATGTCACCCACCAATGGAACAGATGATTTATAAAAATTTCAGTCCCTGTCACCTATGCAGAGCAGAGGTTTATTCACGGCAAAAATGGTAAAATGTCACCCAAGAATGTAACAGAAAATTTGTGAAATTTATTAACCTGTCCACGAGGTAGAGCAGGGGTATATCACAGCCAAAAATTGGTGAATTGCACCCAAAAATTTAAAAGATAAAATTTGTGAAATTTATTAAGTGAAATTTATTAACCTGTCTACTATGTAGAGCAGGGGTATATCACAGGCAATAATTTGTGAATTTTACCCGAAAATGTAACAGACAAATTAGTGAAATGACATAAAATAAAATAAAATAAAATATGTGCAAATAAAAAAATAATAATCTTGATGTATGAGGTGGAGGTCCATATGGAGTATGAGTTTGAGGAGGCAGTGGACGTAGCGGTGTAGGTGGAAGAAGCAGTGGAGGAGGACGAGGTAGCCAACACTGGTTTTTGGTTTTAATTTAATAAATTTTTTTAAATTAGGGTACACCTCAGAAATATCAAAAATACAACAATAAGCAATTGCGCTGTAGTATAACAATGGCTGGGTAAGGCCGGTATACATGTCTATTCTGCACAAGGTACGGACAAGTTCTGTGGGATCCATGCATGGTTCATTTTGCGCTTGTCTGTGATAACACCTCCTGCCGTGCTAAGCACACGTTCAGATAATACACTGGCTGCAGGGCAGGCCAGCTCCTCCAAGGCGTAAAGGGCAAGCTCAGGCCATGTGCCCAATTTGGAGACACAGAAATTGAAGGTGGCAGACCCATCATTCAGTACGTGTAGACGTGTGGGCACATACTGCTCCACCATGTTGCTGAAATGTTGCCTCATGCTAAGACGTTCCATATCAGGTGGTGGTGCTGGTTGTTGTGGCGTGCTGACAAAGCTTTTCCACATTTCAGCCATGCTAACACTGCTTTTTGAGGTGCTGGAAGTGCCCTAGCTGCGTTGGCGACCTCTTCCTCCTCCTCTGCCTTCGCCTTGTGCTTCCACTGTGCCCCCGCTGTCAGGTGGGAATGCCACCAGCAGCGCGTCTACCAGCGTGTGCTTGTACTCGCGCATCTTAGGATCACGCTCCAGTGACGGAATTAAGGTGTCACAGCTGTAAGTGAGCAACAAGAGCCTACACAGTGAATAGCAACTGACCGGACCCAAACTAGGGAGGATAAAGGGTGACCCCTGTCAGACCCTACAAGCTCTCCCTAAGCTGCTAAGCACATGTCCAGATCCGGATGGTGGATCGAGACATGCCCGCGTACCTAAGGCTGATGACCACTGAAACCCCTACAATAGTGGAAGGGCCACGGCCACCGGTGCCCTGCTCAGTATATGGACGGAACCGGGGTCACCTCGGATCCAGTCAGCAAAGAAACAGAAACACACAATGTCTGAACACTTAACTGAAGGAGCTGCAGCTGCAGTGAAAACAGATCCAAAGTCAGCAGACAATATCCGAAGTACTTGCTTCAGCAGAACACAGATCCAGTGAAAAGATATCACACAGGTGAAGATACTCAAGCGAGAGATACAGCTCAAATGAAAAGTATAATCCTCACCTCTACAAAGGAGGAGGGGTGATTTAAAGGCAGTGAAATCAAACACAGGAGGGACAGCTGGTAGGAAGGAAACAGAAAGTAAAGACCTCATCACAGGGGCGGAGAAACAGGGCAGAGGGAACTCCTCCAAGCTCTAGTAGTGACATCATCACAGGGGTGGATAAACAGAGCTGTGAGAACGTCTCAAAGCTCTGGTAGTGACAGTACCCCCCCCCCCTCTACGGGTGGTCTCCGGACACCCAGGACCCACCTTCTCAGGATGAGCCCTATGAAATGCCCTGATGAGGCGAGTGGCTTTAATGTCCGACACCGGAACCCACATCCTCTCCTCAGGACCATAACCCTTCCAATGAACGAGGTACTGAAGAGAACCGCGGACAATGCGAGAGTCCACAATTCTGGAAACCTCAAACTCCAGATTGCCATCAACCAAAATTGGAGGAGGAGGCAAAGAGGAGGGTACCGTGGGCTGGACATATGGTTTTAAAAGAGCCCTGTGAAATACATTATGTATCTTCCAAACCCGTGGAAGATCAAGACGGAAGGCAACAGGATTGACGACTGACAAGATTTTATAAGGCCCAATAAACTTGGGACCCAATTTCCAGGAGGGAACCTTCAGTTTAATATTTCTTGTAGACAACCACACCAGATCACCCACATTCAGGTCCGGACCAGGCATACGTCTCTTATCAGCCACACACTTATAGTTCTCACTCATCTTTCTAAGATTACTCTGAATCTTTTGCCAAATGGTAGACAAAGACGAGTAAAATCTCTCCTCAGGCAAACCAGAGGGAGCCCCTCCCAAGAATGTCCCAAACTGCGGATGGAACCCATATGCACCAAAGAATGGTGACTTATCAGAAGATTCCTGACGACGGTTGTTCAGAGCAAACTAAGCAAGAGGGAGAAATGAACACCAATCCTCCTGGTTCTCTGCCACAAAACAGCGCAAATATGTCTCCAGATTCTGGTTGACGCGTTCAGTCTGACCATTCGACTGCGGGTGAAAAGCAGAAGAGAAGGACAGCCGAACCCCCAGGCGAGAACAGAAAGCCTTCCAGAATCTGGACACAAACTGCGTGCCTCTATCGGAAACAATATCCGAGGGAATGCCATGCAATTTAACAATATGGTCGACAAAAGCTTGCGCTAACGTTTTAGCACTGGGTAAACCAGGGAAGGGTACTGAATGAGCCATCTTGCTAAAACGGTCCACCACCACCAGGATCACCGACTTCCCTGAGGAACGAGGAAAATCCGTGATAAAGTCCATGGAGAGGTGTGTCCAAGGACGGGAAGGTATGGGTAACGGGAGAAGGGGACCTGAAGGCCGTGAACGAGGGACCTTAGCGCGAGCGCACGTCTCACAAGCAGTCACAAAACCCTCCACCGACTTACGAAGAGCCGGCCACCAAAATCTCCGAGCAATGAGATCTACCGTGGCTCTACTCCCGGGGTGACCAGCAAGAACAGTATCATGATGCTCCTTGAAGAGTTTGTGATGTAACTCAGGAGGCACAAACAACTTCCCAGGAGGACAACGGGCAGGTACCTCAGTCTGGGCAGCCTGGACCTCGGCCTCCAAATCAGAATACAGAGCAGAAACAACCACCCCCTCCGCCAAAATGGGACCCGGGTCCTCAGAGTTTCCTCCTCCCGGAAAACAGCGAGAGAGAGCATCAGCCTTCACATTTTTGATCCCAGGGCGGAATGTGACGACAAAATTGAATCTGGAGAAGAACAGAGACCATCTGGCCTGTCTCGGATTCATACGCCTGGCCGACTCCAAGTACGCCAGATTCTTATGGTCGGTAAAAACGGTGATAGGGTGCCTGGCCCCCTCCAACCAATGGCGCCATTTCTCGGAAGCCAACTTGATGGCCAACAACTCCCTATCTCCCACATCATAGTTTCTCTCTGCCGGGGAGAGTTTTTTAGAGAAAAAGACACAGGGTCGCCACTTGGCAGGAGAAGGGCCCTGGGACAAAACCACACCCACACCCACCTCGGAAGCATCCACCTCAACAATAAAAGGTAAGGAAACATCTGGATGCACCAAGACGGGAGCAGACGCAAAACTCTCTTTAATCTTAGAAAAAGCTGCAAGCACCTCCTCCGACCAAGAAGAAAAATCCGCCCCCTTTTTTGTCATATTAGTGAGGGGTTTGACAACAGAGGAATAATTCAAAATGAACTTTCTGTAATAGTTCGCAAAACCCAGAAAGCGCATCAATGCCTTCTGATTCTCAGGAAGCTCCCAATCCAGCACAGCACAGACCTTCTCCGGATCCATGCGAAAACCAGAAGCAGAGAGGAGAAAACCCAGAAAATGAATCTCCGATACCATAAAAACACATTTCTCCAGCTTGGCGTACAATTTATTCTCCCGCAGAACCCGCCGAACCTGAAAAAGATGATCCTGATGGGTCTGAAAATCAGGGGAAAAAATCAAAATATCATCAAGATACACCAATACAAATTTCCCCATTAAATGGTAGAAAATACTGTTAACAAAATGCTGAAAGACGGCCGGAGCATTCATCAGGCCAAAAGGCATAACGAGATTCTCAAAATGCCCGTTAGGGGTATTAAAGGCCGTTTTCCATTCATCCCCCTCTCTGACCCTGACCAGGTTGTACGCGCCTCTCAAATCCAATTTGGAAAAAACCTTGGCCCCAACAATTTGGTTGAAGAGGTCCGGGATCAGAGGAAGGGGATAGGGATCGCGAATCGTGATACGGTTCAGTTCCCTAAAATCTAGGCAAGGTCTCAGAGAGCCATCTTTCTTTTTAAAAAAAAAAAACAGCGGCAACAGGTGATTTTGAGGGACGAATATGCCCCTTATCGAGACTCTCAGAGATATAAGTTCGCATTGTGATTCTTTCCGGTTGTGAGAGATTGTAGAGGCGTGCTTTTGGCAGCTTGGCGCTGGGAATGAGGTTAATGGGACAGTCAAACTCCCGGTGAGGAGGTAGCTCCTGAACACCGCTCTCGGAAAACACGTCCGAGAAATCAGAGAGAAATGATGGCACCATTTTAGTAGACACCTCTGCAAAAATCGCTGTGAGACAATTCTCTCTACAAAACTCACTCCACTCATTTATTTGCCTTCCTTGCCAATCAATAGTGGGGTTATGTCTAGTGAGCCAGGGTAACCCCAAAACTAGAGGAGAAGGCAATCTGTTAAGGACAAAACAAGATATATCCTCCACATGAGTGTCACCTACCGCTAACCGGATATTGTGAACAATGCCCTTCAGGGATCTCTGTGAGAGTGGAGCAGAGTCAATAGCAAAAACAGGTATATCCTTTTCTAATGTGCAAACCTGAAAACCATGCATGGCTACAAATTGAGTATCAATAAGATTGACAGCCGCTCCACTATCGCAAGAAATGACTTTGCTCCCTAGCGCTACCCTGGCAGAAAGGAGAAAACGGGAACTGCAGGTCAGAGGAAAAGCATCAATTCCTACATCAACTTTGCCCAAAGTAGCAGATGAAGCAGAGTTTGATGATTTACCTTTTGAGGTTTTTCTCTTATTATAACTCTTAGTACAGTTCAAGAATTTCCTAGACGGACAAACATTTGCCAAATGACCTATGCCCCCACAACAAAAACACACCATTCTCTGAGGACTAAATCCTCTTTTATCAGGGGCAAGTCGACCTAGCTGCATGGGCTCCTCCACAGAGGGAACTGAGAGAGGATGAGGCCCCTGCACACTGAATGAGTCCGCACCACTGCCCCTAGACTGACAATGGCTGTACAGAGAGGTCTCGTTTCTTTCTCTTGGACGCCTGTCAAGGCGTACCGCCAATGACATGGCAGACTCTAAGGACTTTGGTCTCTCATGGAAAGCAAACGCATCTTTCAATCTCTCTGAGAGACCATGAGATAACTGACTCCGGAGTGCAGCATCATTCCAACCTGAATCAGCTGCCCATCTCCGAAATTCAGAACAATAAAGCTCCGCAGACAGTTTGTTCTGGCATAAAAAACGTAAGTTAGATTCGGCCAGAGCAACACGATCCGGGTCATCATATATCTGCCCCAGGGCCACAAAAAATCTTTCCACGGATCGAAGGGAGGGATCCCCCGATGGCAACGAAAAAGCCCAAGTCTGAGCATTACCCCTGAGCAGGGAGATGACAATCCTCACCCTCTGTTCCTCATTACCAGAGGAATGGGGACACAAGCAAAAATAGAGTTTGCATGCCTCTCTGAAACGAACAAAATTCTCACTGCCCCCGGAGAACGTTTCCGGAAGTGAGACCTTTGGCTCGCAACAGACTCCATGGGCCGGAGCAGAGCCCAATGCTTGAAGCTGAGTCATAGATTGACGGAGATCCGCTACCTCCAAAGAAAGACCCTGCATGCGGTCAACCAGGTCAGAAAGCGGATCCATGTAAAAAAAGGACGGTTTGGCGGGTTATAATGTCACGGCTGTAAGTGAGCTCCACCATGTTGCTGAAATGCTGCCTCATGCTAAGACGTTCCATATCAGGTGGTGGTGCTGGTTGTTGTGGCATGCTGACAAAGCTTTTCCACATTTCAGCCATGCTAACACTGCTTTCTGAGGTGATGGCAGTGCCCCAGCTGTGTTGGAGACCTCTTCCTCCTCCTCTGCCTTCGCCTTGTGCTTCCACTGTGCCCCCGCTGTCAGGTGGGAATGCCACCAGCAGCGCTTCTACCAGCGTGTGCTTGTACTCGGGCATCTTACGATCACGCTCCAGTGACGGAATTAAGGTGTCACGGCTGTAAGTGAGCAACAAGAGCCTACACAGTGAATAGCAACTGACCGGACCCAAACTAGGGAGGATAAAGGGTAACCCCTTTTAGACCCTAAAAGCTCTCCCTAAGCTGCTAAGCACATGTCCAAATCCGGATGGTGGATCGAGACATGCCCCCGTACCTAAGGCTGATGACCACTGAAACCCCTACAATAGTGGAAGGGGCACGGCCACCGGTGCCCTGCTCAGTATATGGACGGAACCAGGGTCGCCTCGGATCCAGTCAGCAACGAAACAGAAACGCACAATGTCTGAACACTTAACTGAAGGAGCTGCAGCTGCAGTGAAAACAGATCCAAAGTCAGCAGACAATATCCGAAGTACTTGCTTCAGCAGAACACAGATCCAGTGAAAAGATATCACACAGTTGAAGATACTCAAGCGAGAGATACAGCTCAAATGAAAAGTATAATCTGCACCTCTACAAAGGAGGAGGGGTGATTTAAAGGCAGCGAAATCAAACACAGGAGGGACAGCTGGGAGGAAGGAAACAGAAAGTAAAGAACTCATCACAGGGGCGGAGAAACAGGGCAGAGGGAACTCCTCCAAGCTCTAGTAGTGACATCATCACAGGGGTGGAGAAACAGAGCTGTGAGAACGTCTCAAAGCTCTGGTAGTGACATAAGGACGGTACGTTGTCCTTGTAACGGGGATCCAGCAGCGTGACCACCCAGTAATCAGCAGTTAGAATGTGGGCAACTCGGCGGTCATTGCTGAGACACTGCAGCATGTAATCGCTCATGTGTGCCAGGCTGCCCAGAGGCAAAGAAAAGCTGTCCTCTGTGGGAGGTGTATAGTCTGTGTCCTCTGTATCCCCCCAGCCATGCACCAGTGATGGCCGTGAGCTGGTTTGAGTGCCACCCTGCTGTAAACACGGTTCCTCCTCCTCCATCTCCTCCTCATCCTCCACCTCATCCTCCTCCAGAACTGTGCCCTGGATGGACAATTATGTACCTGGCATTTGTGGGTGCAGGGACCCACCCTCGGAGCCACTTGTGAATGACTGGCCGGAAACCCTATGAAATAATCCCTCTTCCTCCTCCTGTGCCACATCCTCTTCCATCATCGCCCGAAGCGTTTTTTCAAGGAGGCATAGAAATGGGATAGTAACACTGAGAACGGCATTATCAGCACTGGCCATGTTGGTAGAGTACTCGAAACAGAGCAACAAGGAACACAGGTCTCGCACGGAGGCCCAGTCATTGGTGGTGAAGTGGTGCTGTTCCGCAGAACGACTCACCCATGCGTGCTGCAGCTGGAACTCCACTATCGCCTGGAGAGCAGTTCCACCTTGTGGGCAGCAGCAGGGTGAGAACGCGGGAAAACACACACAGACGGCCCACACTTTCTGCAGCAGCTCTGACATATCGGGGTAATTTTTAAGGAACCTCAGCACCACCAAATTCAGCACATGTGCCAGGCAAGGGATTTGTGTCAAACCGGCTAGTCCCAGAGCTGCTACGTGATTTTGCCCCATTATCACACACCACCAGGCCGGGCTTGAGGCTCACTGGCACCAACCACTCATCAGTCTGTTGTTCCATGCCCGTCCACAACTCCTGCGCGGTGTGGGGTTTGTCCCCCGAACAGAACTGCCTGCTGTCATTTACCCCTGGCTGTGCTGAAGTTGGTGGTGAAGGTGTTACGATGACCGGATGAGGAGGCAGTAGAGGATGAGGAAGCGGAGTAGGAGGAGGATACAACAGGAGGCAACCTGAAGCCTCTGCAAACCTCGGTGGTGGAAGGACATGCACCAAACTGCTATCCGTCTCATGCCCAGCCGCCACTGAATTTACCCATTGTGCTGTTATGGAGATATAACGTCCCTGACTGTGCTTACTGGACCTTGCCATAGATGGCGTTGCGCAGTGCACACCTGATTTTGTCCCCCACTTGGTTGGGAAGGGATGGCTCACCTTGAAAAGTAGTGGCGGCTGGGCACGATGTACTGTGGGACAGCCACCGCCATAAGGCTTTTAAAACTCTCCGTCTCCTCCAGACGGAATGACAGCATTTCAAAGGCCAGTCATTTTGAAATGCTGGCATTCAGGGCCAGGGATCACGGGTGGGTAGGGGGGTACGTCCTCTTCCGCTCCAGTGTTTGGGAGACGGAGAGCTGAACGCTTCCGTGGGACATTGTGGAGATGCTTGGTGACCCAGATGGTGGTGTTACTGGCAGATCCTCTGTTTGCGGGATGGCAGGTGCCACTGTCACTCCAGAGGTGGATGAAGAGGCCGAGACTGCAGCAGAAGAGGAAGCAGGAGGAGCCAGAGACCTTTCTTGTTTTTTGAGGTGTCTACTCCACTGCAGCTCGTGCTTTGCACTTAAATGCCTGGTCATGCAGGTTGTGCTCAGGTTGAGAACGTTTATGCCTTGCTTCAGGCTCTGATTGCACAGCGTGCAAACCACTCGTGTCTTGTCATCAGCACATTGTCTGAAGAACTGCCACGCCAGGGAACTCCTTGGAGCTGGCTTTGGTGTGCTCGGTCCCTTGCTGCGGTGGGCAGTAGGAGGTAGGAGGCATACTGTCTAGAGGACGGCCGCTCCGCTTTTGCACCTTGCTCCCTCTTCTGCTGTGCTGGTGGCTCTGTGCAACCACCGCCTCTTCTTCCAAACTACACAGGTTTGATTCCATGTGGGGTCAAGGACCTCATCGTCCTCCACATCATCTTCCACCCAGTCTTCACCCCTGCCCTCCTTGTTAGTCTGCACACTTTCAAAAGCTACAGCAGTTGGCACCTGTGTTTCATCATCATCCAAGACGTGCTGCGGTGGTCCTCCCATGTTCTCATCTTGGAACATAAGTGGTTGGGCATCGGTGCACTCAATCTCTTCCACTTCTGGGGCAGTGCTAGGTGGATGGCCCTGGGAAACCCTGCTAGCAGAGTCATCAAAAAACAGAAGAGACTGCTGAATGACTTGTGTCTCAGACTGCTTGGCTGATTTGCAAGGGGGTGAGGTGAAAGACTGATGGACATGGGCTGCAGGTGCCAACTCTGATCTTTCCGCAGGAGACTGGGTGGGAGACAATGTGAAGGAACTGGAGGCACCGTCAGCAACCCAATCTACTATCGCCTGTACTTGTTCTGGCCTCACCATTCGTAGATCCACATTAGGCCCAATCAAATAATGCTGAAGGTTCTGTCGCCTACTCGCACCTGAGGAAGGGGTTTCACTTGTGCGTGTAGCTGGCACAGATCGACCACGTCCTCTTCCTGCAACAGGAGGTCCACCAGCAGCACCACAATCGGGGCCATGTCCCTTATTTGACGCTCTCTTTATTCTACGCAAATTTGGGATCTTGTCCAAAATGGGTGTTTTTATAATAACAGAATAGAACACCAGTATCTAACACGTGTATTTTACTCTGACAGATGCAGCCAAGGCTGCAAATTTAGTATTTTTGCCCAAAATGGGTGTTTTTTTAATAACAGAACAGAACAACAGTATCTAACACGTGTATTTTACTCTAACAGATGCAGCCAAGGCCGCAAATTTAGTATTTGGCCCAAAATGCGTGTTTTTTAATAACAGAATAGAACAACAGTATCTAACGCGTGTATTTCACACTGACAGATGCAGCCATGGCCGTAAATTTCGTATTTGGCCCCAAAAAAAAACCCAGAATATTATTGCAGTATTTCTAGCTTGTGTGTCACACTAATAAATGCAACATAGGCCCCAGGTGTAGGGTATTGCCCAAAATGGGTGTTTTTTAAGCCCAGAAAATTATTGAAGTATTTCACGCTTGTATCTCACACTGACACCAGTGACACCAGAACACCAGTATCTAACGCGTGTATTTCACACTGACAGATGCAGCCAAGGCCGCAAATTTAGTATTTGGCCCAAAGTGGGTGTTTTTTTTAAACCCAGAATATTATTGCAGTATTTCTAGCTTCAATTTCACACTGACTAATGCTGCATAGGCCCCAGATGGAGGGTATTGCCAAAAAGGAATTATTTTTTAAACCCAAAAAATTATTGCATTATTTCAAGCTTGTATGTAACAATGACAAATGCAGCATAGTCCCCAGATGTAGGGTATTGCCCAAAACAGGTGTTTTTTTTAAATAGCAGAATATGACAGTAGTATCTAACGCTTGTATTTCACACTGACAGATGCAGCAAGGGCTGTAAAATTTAGTATTTTGCCCAAAAAGGGTGTTTTTTAAAACCAAGAAAATTATTGCAGTATTTCAAGATTAAATTTCACACTGAGTAATGCTGCATAGGCCCAAGATGGAAGGTATTGCCAAAAAGGGGTGCTTTTTTAAACCCAGGAAATTATTGTAGCATTTCAAGCTTGTATTTAACAATGTAAGATGCAGCAAACGCTGCAAAATTAGGATTTTTCCGTAAATGGGTGTTTTTTTTGTAACAGAATATGACAGCAGTATATAACACTTGTATTTCACACTTACAGATGCAGCAAGGGCTGTAAAATTGAGTATTTTGCCCAAAAAGGCTGTTTTTTAAAACTCTGATAATTATTGCTGTATTTTCAGCTTAAATTTCACACTGACAAATGCGGCATAGGCCCCAGATGTAGGGTATTGCCAAAAATTTGTGTTTTTTAAAACCCAGAAATTTATTGCAGTATTTCAAGCTTAAATTGCATACAGACAAATGCTGCAAAGGCCACAGATGTAGGGTCTTGCCAAAAATGGGTGATTTTCTTTCAACTCTAAAATATATTTGCAGTATTTCAAGCTTATATTTGACTGTCATGAATGCACAGAACTTGCATAAAATGGCCGCCGCCGCCGCCCACCTAACTAACAGACGGATAAAAGTCATTTTTCTGGGTCACTGGGCTCAGGGCAGGGTAAAAAGATTGTGCACTGCACCCACAAAACAAAATCTAGGCAGATCACTGAGTTAACAAGCACTTCAGATTAAATATTCTTTCCTATTCTCTCCCTCACAGCAGCAGCGTCCTATTACTAGACTAAGCACAGCAGAGTAACATGCAGCACTACGTGACTCCAGCTTATATAGAGGCTGGGTCACATGCTGGGCTGGCCAATCACAGCCATGCCATTAGTAGGCATGGCTGTGATGGCTTCTAAGGTCACACAAGTTAAACGCTTGTTGATTGGCTGCTGTGCAGCCTTTAAAAAAGCGCCATTAAATCGCCGAATACCAAACCCAAACCCGAACTTTTACTGAAAAGTTCGGGTTTGGGTCTGGGGTCCAAAAATCGTAAAGTTCAGTACGAACCCGAACTTTACAGTTCGGGTTCGCTCAACACTAGTCATGACCACATCACCAGGAGTCTTCAGATATGGAGGCACCAGATGTTTACATTGCCCAATTATTGTTTATGAAAGCTCAACTTTTTCCTTAAAAATTTCCTATTAAAACATACCTTGATTGTGAGTCCTCGTTTGTAGTGTATTTAATGCAATGTCCTTGCAGGTTGCAGTATGTCGGAAGAACAATGCTATGTATGATGACCAATCTAGTGTTAACAAGGGATTCCTCAACCAAAGCCTCACTAGATAAGCTTCTGACAGGTAGACTTTTCTGACTTTCCAGAAGAAGAGTAAATCTGCCTGTCTGGGTTGCCAGTACTGTAAAGGTATTTTCAAAGGAGATTATATTTATCATCCTACTAAAGGTAATTTATTTCCTGGACGTGACTATTATACTTGTGAAACCAAAAATGTTATTTACTTGTAAAAATGCCTGTGTGGATAGGGTTACATAGGACTAACATCTAGACTATTATGATAGAATGAACATAAATAGGGCAAAAGAATGGAAGGAAGGAAATGCAGGAAATTGAGCAATCGAAATGGTTGTTCTGTGACACTTCTGTTGCAAAACTTTTTTTTTTAACGGACATAATTTACGTGAAATGAGATGACAGATAGTAGATGAAGTCCAAGACGGAAATAAGAGAGCTGAAACCATAAGACGATTGTTACAGAGGGAGGAGTTCTTGTGAGACTAAAAACATTGCAACCAAAAGGGTTATAAAAAAAATGTTATCTTAATGTATTCCCATTATCATTAACCCCTTAGGGACCCATGACGTACCGGTACAGCATGGATCCCGAATCCTTAAGGACCCATGACGTACCGGTACGTCATGGCTTTAATTTGCGATTCCGGTGCCGCGGGGGTTAATCAGAACGGGATGCCGGCTGAAATCATTCAGCCGGCATCCCATAACAACGCAGGGGGGGGGGCATTTGACCCCCCCGTATCGACGATCGCAGAAAACCGCAGGTCAATTCAGACCTGCGGTTTTCTGCGTTTCCGTTCCATTCGGGTGTCCTGTGACCCGATGAACCGGAAAAAGACTGCGATCGGTGGTGTGATTACACACCACCAATCGCAGTACGAAGATTTGCAGAGGCGGTGCTGGCCCTGGTGCTGAACACTGCTGTCCAGGGTGCTGATTGGTGCAGGGGAGAGAGGCGCGAGATTCAAACTTCCTGCGCTCCTCTCTCCCCTCCTCTTCCTGTCCAGCACCCTGACCGTGCAGCACCGTTCAGCACCAGCTCCTGCGTCCCCCTAATCGGCATCCATCACCCTCCTGCACCCATCGCCACCCAGGTAGGTTAGGGTCAGTGAGGGAGAGGCACCATTAGGCAGGGAAAGAAGGGAAAAGTTAGTAAGGAAAAAAAAAAAAGAACTTTTACACAAAACTTTCTTTGATCCATCTATCAGACCCCCCCCCCCCCCCCCCCCCTGCCACTTGCCCCTTTTTTTTCCTTTTTTAGTACACGAACACCCGTTGCCCCCACACACACGCACATATAATAAAGTTTTCCACACACGCACACATACACGCACACACACCCATGGCCTGCCGGGTGTTCTCGGCCAAGGAGGCATACGCCCAGATTGCCTCCGACCCAGAGAGCCCCAGTGAGGATGAGGATGACCCCGCGTTCCTTTTATCATCCGCATCCTCCTCATCATCATCGGATGACGATGAGCCACCAAGGCGGCGGAGACGCCGTCAGGCGGAGCCAGGGGCCCCACATGCTGGGGATCCTGTGGCCCACCCTAGTACGAGCCGCCCTGGGGTTCGTACTGGTTTCCCAGCCCACCAAATAAGTTCACCGGGGCCCCCTGCCGATGAACTTAGCTGGTGTCCCCCAGTGGACTTTGAGCCTGAGATTCCGGATTTTTCTGGCAATCCTGGAATCCAGATTCCCACAGTGGGGTTTACTGAAATTGACTATTTTAGTTTTTTTTTTCAGTAACCCACTGGTGAATCTGATGGTGGTGCAGACGAATCTGTACGCCCAACAGTTCGTCGCTCAAAACCCAGGCTCATTTTTGGCTAGACCCGGTGGCTGGACGCCGGTCAGTGCAGCCGAGATGAGGACATTTTGGGGCCTCGTGCTGCATATGGGTCTAGTCCAAAAACTCAGTGTCAGGCAATACTGGAGTGGGGACGTCCTATACCAGACCCCACTGTACAGTATGGCCATGACACGTCCCCGGTTTGAGGCCATCCGGAAATGTCTGCATTATTCCAATAATGCAGCATGTCCACCCCGAGGTGATCCTGCCTATGACCGGCTGCACACAGGAGCACGCGTTCACAGGATCGGAAGGTAAACGAGTGAATCTACAGCCTGCCAGCGGCGATCATTCGCTGGCTGGATGTAGATGAGATTTTTTTTAACCCTTGAAAGGTATATCAGACGCTGTTTTGTTAACAGCGTCTAATATACCTGCTACCTGGTCCTCTGGTGGTCCCTTTTGCTTGGATCGACCACCAGAAGACACAGGTAGCTGTGTAAGTAGCACCAAACACCACTATACTACACCCCCCCGTCACTTATTAACCACTTATTAACCCCTGATCACCCCATATACACTCCGTGATCACCCCCCTGTCATTGATCACCCCCCTGTAAGGCTCCATTCAGACGTCCGTATGTGTTTTGCGGATCCGTGGATCCGCAAAACACATACGGACGTCTGAATGGAGCCTTACAGGTGGGTGATCAATGACAGGAGGGTGATCAGGGAGTCTATATGGGGTAATCACCCCCCTGTCATTGATCACCCCCCTGTAAGGCTCCATTCAGATGTCCGTATGTGTTTTGCGGATCCACGGATCCGCAAAACACATACGGACGTGTGAATGGAGCCTTACAGAGGGGTGATCACCCCATGTAGACTCCCTGATCACCCCCCTGTCATTGATCACTCCCCTGTAAGGCTCCATTCAAACATCTGTATGTGTTTTGCGGATCCGCGGATCCACGGACCTGCAAAACACGGACACCGGCAATGTGCTTTCCGCATTTTGCGTATCCGCTCATTGCCAGAACTATATAGAAAATGCCTTTTCTTGTCCGCAATTGCAGACAAGAATAGGACATGTTCTACAGGCTCTACAAAAACGCAGTGTTCTCCCGATCAAGCCTGATCTTGTGCGCACACTTGCATTCAGTCCACCCCACCGCAGTGGCAGAATTTTTTTTTCTGATCACTGCAAAAACACAGTAAAATCGCTGCGGCGCTATAAAAATCACTTTTGAGGGGCATGGCGAGTTCATAGAAGATTATTTTTTTTTTGGGCACAAGTTAGCGGAAATAGTTTTTTTTTTTTTCTTATAAAGTCTCATATTCCACTAACTTGTGACAAAAAATAAAATCTCACATGAACTCACCATACCCCTCACGGAATCCAAATGCGTAAACATTTTTTGACATTTATATTCCAGACTTCTTCTCAAGCTTTAGGGCTCCTAAAATGCCAGGGCAGTATAAATACCCCACAAGTGACCCCATTTTGGAAAGAAGACACCCCAAGGTATTCCGTGAGAGGTATGGGGAGTTAATGTAAAATGTTATTTTTTGTCACAAGTTATTGAAATATAAGACTTTGTAAGAAAAAAATAAAGAAAAAAAATAATAATAATAATAATTTTCCGCTAATTTGTGCCAAAAAACAAAATATTCTAGGAACTAGCCATGCCCCTCACGGAATACCTTGGGGTGTCTTCTTTCCAAAATGGGGTCACATGTGGGGTATTTATACTGCCCTGGCATTTTAGGGGACCTAAAGCGTGAGAAGAAGTCTGGAATATAAATGTCTAAAAATGCCCTTCTAAAAGGTAGTCATTGGAATTTGGACCCCTTTGCTCACCTAGGCTGCAAAAAAGTGTCACACGTGTGGTATTGCCGTGACAGTAGGGCAATGTGTTTTGGGGTGTATTTTTACATATACCCATGCTGGGTGAGAGAAATATCTCTCTAAAATGACTACTTTGTATTAAAAAAATGGGGAAAATTGTCTTTTACAGATATATCTCTCACCCAGCATGGGTATATATAAAAATAAACCACAAAACACTCAGCCCTACTTCTCCTGAGTATGGCGATACCACATGTGTGACACTTTTTTGCAGCATAGGTGGGCAAAGGGGCCCAAATTCCAAAGAGTATCTTCACGATTTCACAGGGCATTTTTTACGCATTTGGATTCCAGACTTCTTCTCACGCTTTAGGGCCCCTAAAATGCCAGGGCAGTATAAATACCCCAGAAGTGACCCTATTTTGGAAAGGTTGCCCAAGGTCGTCCGTGAGGGGTATGGTGAGTTCATGTAAAATTTAATTTTTTTATCAAAAGTTAGTGGAATATGAGACTTTGTAAGAAAAAAAAAAAAGGAAAAAAAAATCATCTTCCGCTAACTTGTGACAAAAAATAAAGTAAGTTCTATGAACTCACTAGGCCCATCAGCGAATACCTAGGTGTCTACTTTCCGAAATGGGGTCATTTGTGGGGGTTTTCTACTGTCTGGGCATTGTAGAACCTCAGGAAACATGACAGGTGCTCAGAAAGTCAGAGCTGCTTCAAAATGCGGAAATTCACATTTTTGTACCATAGTTTGTAAACGCTATAACTTTTACCCAAACCATTTTTTTTTACCCGAACATTTTTATTTTTGTCAAAGACATGTAGAACAATAAATCTAGAGAAAAATTTATATATAGATGCTGTTTTTTTTTAAAAATTTTACAACTAAAAGTGAAAAATGTCATTTTTAAAAAAAAAATCTGTAAATTTCGATTAATAACAAAAAAAGTTAAAATGTCAGCAGCAATGTAATACCACCAAATGAAAGCTCTATTAGTGAGAAGAAAAGGAGGTAAAATTAATTTGGGTGCCAAGTTGCATGGCCGAGCAATAAACCGTTAAAATTGTGAAGTGCCGATTTGTAAAAAAAGGGCCTGGTCACTAGGGGGGTATAAACCTGTGTTCCTTAAGTGGTTAATATGGATATGTGTCCAGTGCCAGCCCAAGGTTCCTTGGGCCCACCAGAGGAAATTACTCTTGAGCCTAACCCCTATATTATTAATAAAATCTAATAAGTTTTGAATCAAAGAAATAGACCCCAGTGGAAAGTGACTCCAAATAAGGCCAACTTTTTTTTTCTTTTCTCTTGAACCTTTGGGGCCCACTAATGTATTAAAGCATGGGTCCACTGGAAGATCCTGTGGTACTCTGGTGGGCCAGCCAACCCTGCCTGTGTGAGCCCATGCCATCATGAAGGATGAAGGGGGGTGTCCTCCTAAAACGTCACATGGCAAGGGTGCTCTCTAGGGAGAAGAATTGTACCAGCTAGTGGTTTGTTAGCGTTTTGAAAAATAACAGGAAAATGCAGAAGAAATGCTACGGTATAATGGGCAGCTTGATTTATAATTGAGACCCGTGTTTTGACCTGCCTTTTATGATTATTGTTTCTGTCATAAACAGATTTTCTCTGTTAGAAAACTTCCCATTATTGATTATATTCTTAATTATATTAAGAACCTTTTTAACTATCTGATCAGTTGTAAGTTATTCTGGATCTACCAGTTATATTCTATGGCCCCAGATTGACAGAAAGAATCGTATAGGGGAATTTATCTACATGGATATATAGATATATATTTTCTGTATAGATACATGTGTGTGATTGTATTGCTTTTACATACATTTTCTCTTCATTTATTTATGTTGTTCATTGTTGGATATTGATGGACGAACATCGGCTGGGGCGGTTCGCGAACAAGAGTTTGAGCTCAAATGTTCGCGAACCGTGTGTTCGCAGCGAGCCCCATAGACTTGAATGGCAGGCGAACCTGAAAAACCTTCAGGTCATATTTGCAGCCACCAAATAATTACTAGAAGTGCACAAATAGTCCTACAACATGAACAGTGACATACCAGAAGTATTATGCGAATTTGTGATCTCCATTCATTATTTTTCGTTATTTTTTTTCATTGCGAAATATCGGCAATTTAATTTCACGTATGCGCATGTGCAAAATAGGTGTGGCCTACTAGAGTAACTCGTTTCTACCAGACCAAAGTTGGATGCGATCAGAAAAGATGGTTAACAGCAATTTCCGCGACGTTGAGGAAGAACTCCTGATCACTGTAAATTGACAATAAAGCAGTGTATTTGATTACTTTTCACATGCATGTCAGAGCAATTGCTTTACATGCAGATAGAGTGTTAAAAAAATGTGCCATGGCGAAAATCCCTAATGTTTTCATTTTTTTTTCCGCAGTACACACAACTTCACATTTTATAATGTCTCAGTAGATATATGCACTAAGTATTGTTGTGACATCACAGCACTATGTATGTAGCTGATATATGGCAGGCCTCAATCAGTTGTTAATTGAAGCAGGTATATCTAAAACCCGCATTCTGTATTTTGTGGACGTAGGTATATGGAAAACCTCTACCACTATTTTGTGGAAGCTGACAGATCGCAGCCCTTAATCAGTATTTTCTGGAAGCAAACAAATGCACTATAATAAACTTTCTATGTAACGGTACCTTTTATCATCGGACGAAGGGTACCGCAATGGGCACGCCTTGCGCACCAACATTTGCTAATTTATTTATATTTTTTTAAATTCGCTTTATTGAAAACACAAAGCAAGTATCAATGACAGTCGTAAGACAATATAGAACAGCATTAGTACAGTTAAATCATCCAGAGAGATTGTACATACGACATGAGCATCATATTGCCGAGTAAGCTAAACGAAATCATAAGAAATAAAAGTTTTTAACAATAAACACTTGTGCTGTGTTGTTGCTGTTCCATTATTACCTTGAACATAAAGACCCAGCCAAGTAAAATAAATATGACTGCATAGACATTGTATGACATCTCAGCTGACCCAATTCTATACACCTCACTCGACTCCCCCATATGTCAAAATCACTGTTGTTCGGCATGTTCTGCTCTTAAGGCCTCAGACAATCCATGTGTTGAGTAAGCAGTGCTTGGAGAAGCACACCATATCCCCCATACCTTCTGAAATTTAGATGTGCAGCCCCTATTTTTGAATACTATATTTTCATATGGTATGATGGTGTTGACTAGCTGTTTCCATTGTGTCAAGGTGGGTGGCCTGTCGCCCATCCATCTCATGGCGATCGCCTTCCTTGCCAGGAATAATACCTCTCTCAAGAATATCCTGACATAATGCGTATACACAATTTCATCTAATATTCCGAACAGACAAACTTTCGGTTGCAATGGTACTGTAGAACCCAAAAGATTAGTGAGTAATGTGACTACCTTGTCCCAGAACGCTTGTACATAAGGACATTCCCATATAAGATGCCAAAAATCAGCATCTGCTGATGCACAGCTATGACAATCAGAACGTTCAAGTCTACCCATCTTGTGTAACCTTAACGGGGTCAGGTAGCTCTGATGTATTATACAGACTTGGATAAATTTAATATTCACAGCAGGTGACACTAGTGTGGGTGATTCTAAAATATCTGCTTCATCTTCATTAGATAAGTCTGGAATCTTAGCCTTCCATTTACAAAAAGCTTGAATTGGGGCACCTTTCAGCTTAACGTCCAGCAGGTGGGTGTATAATACTGAAATAAAGCCTCGCGGCCCTTGGGAGCGGATAACTCCAATCATTGGAAAATTGGACAGTAGGATTGGGTTATTCCTATAGTGGGTTTGCATTGCGTGCCTCAGTTGCAGGAATCTATAGAACGCCTGTCTAGGTAACTCATGTCTGCGGCTCATGGATTCATAGTCATTAAACACATTATTACTGTACAGATTGCCCAGTGTGACAACCCCATGCTCCTTCCAAAACGTCTTTTCTTGCATCTCCAATAGATCAGGGAACATGGGGTTGTCCCAAATCGGGGTTTCCAACAGTCCCGTGTCCACCCCATGCAGCCCCCTACTAGCCCTCCAGACCTGAATGGCCACCCTATGAATCGGAAGTAATTGACGTGCATATAGGCTGGGTTGTTCCAACACAGACCATAAGTTGCCTATGTCCAGGTAATCAGCCAGCTGCTTCTCTTGTCTGCAAAGACCACTTCCCGGTAACACCCAGGACTTTATATTCCTCAACTGACCAGCTAGGTAATATAAATATACATCCGGTAGGGACATACCCCCTTCCTTCTTGAAACGGGATAGATTAACTATTGAAAGCTTGGGCCTATTTGTGCCCCAGATGAAGGGTGATATTAGCGAGTTGAGGTTCTGGAAAAACTTTTTGGGAACTACATATGGTGCATGCTGTAAGACGTACAGGCATTTTGGCAGTACAATTAGTTTTATCAGATTGATTCTCCCCGGTGTAGACAGAGGCAGGTTCTGCCACACCCTGAATTTCTCCTTACAATACATCAGTAGAGGCTGAATATTCAGAGTATGAAAGGACGCCACATCTTTAGTGATATGTACACCCAAATACTTATAGCTCTGAACTACGGGCAGTTCTCCTGAGTCAAACGCGTCCTTCCAACTGGTATAAAGGACAGAGAGTCGATTTGGACCAATTTATCCGCAATCCCGAGAATTGGCTGAATGATTCAATTGTTGAAATCGCTCTAGGAAGCGTGGCTTCTGTTTGTGACATGAAGAGCACCATGTCATCGGCGTATAGCCCCACCCTATCCTCTTGGTCACCAATTTGAACGCCATGATACTTGTGAGTCTACCCTAATACGCATGGCCAATGGTTCTATGGCTAATGCTAATAGTAATGGTGACAGTGGGCAACCCTGTCTAGTACCTCTCCTCAAATCAAAGCTGTCTGAATAGCAACCCATTCACCAATACGCCCGCCCTGGGATTTTTGTATAACAATTCTACCCATCGCCTGAATTTAGGCCCAAATCCAAATCTCCTGAGAACCTGGAATAAATATGGCCATTCAACCGAGTCGAATGCCTTTGCTGTGTCGAGTGACGCCAGAGCCCATCTCTCCTGCCTTCTAAGACCAATCTGAGTCACCACCTGCACTCTTCTGATGTTGTCAGTGGTGGACCTGCCAGGCATAAATCCAGATTGATCTGGGTGAACTAAGGAGGTAACTACTCTACCCAGTCGTACTGCAAGTATTTTTGCTATGATCTTATAATCAATGTTTAGTAGGGATATCGGGCGATATGACCCGCACTCATCCGGTTCCTTGCCAGGTTTCAAGAGCACTACAATGGTTGCGTCATACATTGTTTGTGGAAAGCATCCATTCCTGAAGGCATCATTGTACATTTTAAGCAAGAGAGGAGTAATATGGGCAGAGTATTTGACATACACTTCTAAGGGTAGTCCATCAGGACCAGAGGCTTTACCTCTTGCCAGTTGTGAAATAGATTCCTGTATTTCCAGTATAGTTATGGGGGCTTCTAGGCTAACTACTGCTTCCTGCGATAAAGTAGGGAACTCCAGATCCTCTAGATAATGCATAATATCAGCTAGCTCATGATCTACCCTGGAGTCATAAAGGTCTCTATAATATTCTTGAAACCTGCCCGCTATAGCTTCTGGATCTGAAAGTATCTGCCCATCCAGTGCTTTGATGCGCAATATAGCAGGGGAAGCTTGACTCTGCCTAACGATGTGGGCCAGTAGTTTACTGGACTGATTGCCCAACTCAAAGTATGTCTGCTTGGAGAAGAACTAGTTTCCTTTGGGCTTTTTCCTTAAGCAGAGTCAAATATTGTCTCCCTTTAGCTAGCCATGCCTCCTTATTCCCATCATTGGGATCCGCGACATACGCCGCTTCTAATCTAGAGCAATCTGCCGCCAGGCTTTCCTCCTGTCTGGCCGCCGATTTTTTTATATACGATATGGTAGACCTGAGACAGCCTCTAAGATATGCTTTCATAGTTTCCCATAACAGTAAATTATTCGATTCCTCCTCATGCCCACCCATAAACACCTTCAATTGGTTAGGAATGCGATCAGACGGTCCGAACAAGGTCAACCAAAAGGGATTAATCAGAGCTGAGCGTCTGATCACATCCCCACCCAGCCTCAATGTCAATTGTAGAGGGGCATGGTCAGATATGCCCCTCGGGCCATACTCTATATCATACTTCAAAAAGCACACACCTGAGTTACCCAAAGCATAATCTATGCGCGACAGCGCATTATGGCTGGCGGAGTAGCACGAGTATTGTCTGGTATCAGGATGTTTCAGTCGCCACATATCCGTCCACCCTACCTCCTCCATTAATTCCGCCAAGGCCGTTTTGCTAGCGAAGCGACTATCAGCAGCTGCCACCGGATGATGTCTATCCATATCCTTATGTGTGTCACGGTGCTCCTACCTGGATATGGCTGGACCCCAGGCTTTGGCTCTGAAGCAATAAATAGGGGGAATAATTGAGGGATTTGAAAGAAAGATTGAGTCCAGACGTTGTATGTAATTGAACAGCAGCTTTACTTGAATAAACATTCATCAGAAACAGTCTTCAAGCTTTGTCTTGGTCCCAGCAGGCTTTAGCATTAAACTGGCAGGCTTCTTCAATAACTCTGCTTGCTTTCTCTCTCTTTGCTGTACTGACAGGCATGCTTAATATACTGTTACTTCTGTATGCTGCAATTCTCTCTTGGGTCTGACTTATGGTTATGCCAGGGAACTTGGCTCCTGAGGCTTTTTACTTTGGCCTCCATGGCCAGGAGATCTTAAGCTGCTCTGGCTGACATGGGTAGATCAACCAAAGACGTGCCCCTGCACACCTGTCCCCTAGCCGGGGGTAAACTACACTAACTAGAAACTGGTCCCCACCCTTCCTGCAGGAGGCGGGACTCGCCCACCTCTCTCCAGAGGGGAGGTTAGAATGGAATGGAAAGTTCCATCCTATCTAAGTATAGCTCTGCCGTATTTGCTGCCACCTGCTGGTGGACCAGGCACATTACATATGAACAGCTACATGTGGAGGACCTGGAAATAAATGCATAAGATGACATGAGGTTAGACCAATAAAGACAGTAGCAAGGTGCAGAAGTGGTGACACCACTCTGGGGTGTTACAGTACTACAAGTGGTGACCCAATGCTTAGAAAAATTATAATGGCAAATCAATGAAGCCTCCTATGGATGTCTCATAAGCGAGTATGTGGTTCCTTGAAGGTGCCATCACTCCCTCTAGTTGTATTCTCCAAACTTGAGGACAGTTAGCAACTAAGTTTATTTTTTCTTCTTCTAGATCAACACTACAGGATACAAAGTTGGACTTAATAAATAAATCAAAGTCCAGCTCAGCACAATCCAGGTACAGTATGCAGAGTCATTTGCTGGAAACTTGCTTTGAGCTTGACCTTCTTTACAAAAGTAAAAAGATTCCCTCAGCTCATAGGATGAAGAGCAATATAACTTTACTGAGGATTTTTTTTCCGAAGTACATTACAAGGTTAAACTCGCAGGAAAACAGAGAAAGTCGTTTATACGTTTGGAACGCAGAACACACTCTAACTGTGACTATATTTTCCATATATTTCGACCCTTGGAACTAAGTTTGAAAAGTAAAGCAGTAAAGTTATATTCGTTTTTCATCCTTTGCGCTTCTCTTATAGAAGGTTGGACTACATGGCCTTACTGGATTTCAGTCCTGTTAGGTAAGATGTTGCTATGTTGATCTATGTGATGGAATATTGAAACAAGAGTGAAAAGCATTAACCTCAAATTTTTGGGTGATTTGCCGTAGACTCAAAGGTCCTGTCCACTTCACTACGAGTGAAGTCTTACCATGCGATTAATCCATTGTTACTTCCCCTGTCGAAGGAGCACAAACTGCCAATATACATATTACATTTTAGGTGTCAACATGAATTTTAAAGAAATGATGCATGTTTGCTCCCTACAGGAAATGCAAGCAGAGCGGGAGAGCGCTGCATTGATCCATACCTCTTTACACTCTAAAACTGCAAATGGGTATTTCTATCCCTTGCGGTCACGCTCCCCCGCTCTAAATCGCTTCCAAGAATTAGTGGAGAGGGATCTTTGAATTTTACAGGACAGGATTAAGATGAATGTTAATAAAAATATTAATATTTCAGTCCCTAGGATAAATAAGAACATGTCCCCAGGTGGGGGGGGGGGGGGGATAGGGGGCTGATAAGGGGTGGGGGGTAGTGTTAGACCGTTCCATCTATAGAACGAAGGTGGAGAAAATGTTAGATGGCAACCCCCTTAAGTGGCAACCCCCTTTTATCATTTCAGGAAAAAATCTCACAAATTTTGGCTAGGGGTTTGGAGATGGGAATTTTCAATCAGAAAGAAATAGATTATATCGATGTACTTCATCCCATTATATCTATTTTTCACGCATTGCCAAAAACTCATAAGAATGTTTTTCCCCCGCCTATGAGACCCGTAGTAGCGGGGATAGGATCATTTAAAAAAAAATCATCAGAATGGGTAGATTCCCTTCTCCAACCCCTTGTTCCTCTTATTCCTGGATATATTAAGGACACCAGGTCGGTCTTGCAGGCGTTTGAGGATTTTGAATGGAGAGACACGTGTGCCTGGATCACGGCAGACGTGGTGTCCCTGTATACTAACATTCCACATAACCTTGAGTTAGTGGCCCTTCGATGGTTCCTGCGAACCTACAGTGATTACCCGGTGATATTACAGGAATATATTGAAGGGGTGGTGGAGTTTCTCCTTAAATACAATTTTTTCATGTTCAATGATGTTTTTATTTGCAGGTTTCAGGCGTGTCCATGGGGGCTAAAGTCTCCCCGTCCATTGCCAACATCTTTATGGCGTGGTGGGAGAAGCGTTTTCTTCTCGTGGACACACATCCCTTCTCTGAGACAGTACGATGGTATGGCCGTTACATCGACGACTTGTTGTTTGTATGGTCGGGGGATGTGGCGGTCATACCATCTAAATCAGTGTTCGGACCCCATTTCTTTTGATTGTCATTATGATACCCTGTCCGTTGACTTCCTGGACTTGTGTCTTAGGGGCGATGTAACAGTGCCAGGGGTGCATACCTCTACATATAGGAAAGACACAGCAGGTAACACTATTAGCAACCTCATGTCATTCTCCTCACGTGATCTGCAACATTCCTAAAGGGACGTAATTGCACTGATGTTTCTGCAGGAGTCTAATAAGGCAAAGAATAGGTTGAAACACAGGCTCTATGCCCCACAACTGACGCTAGGTTGTAAAGACCTGGCGTTGTCATTTAGAACATCATTGAAAATAATAAAGAAAATGATAATCCACCTAAGGATAAGGCTATTGTATTTGCTACTAGCTATAGCGATGAATTTAGGGATATTTGCCAAATTTTTAAAAAGCATTTTCCTGTACTTAGCTATAATAAAGATTGGACCATGTTCACAATGAGTGGTATTAAGTGTGTGGCACGCCGGGCGCATATATGTAGATACTACCAAGGCAAAACCAACTTGGTTGACTAGTAAAGGAAATGATAAATGTGGACATTGCAGATGCATTTGTTGTAACCATATGAAAGTAGACAGGACCTTTGCGTCTACGGCAAATCACAAAAAATTTGAGGTTAATGCTTATCTTAATTGTAACGCTAAATTTGCCATATACTTAATCACATGTGAGCTTTGTTCACTTCAATATGTAGATCGCACAACGAATGAAATTAAAACCAGGATAAGAAAACATATTTCTGATATACCCCATTTTAAAACGCGGAATGTCTCTGCCGCTACTCTGCACTTTGCCCTAGTGCATGGAGGCGATACTTCAGCTTTAACGGCACAGGGTATAGAAAGGGTTACAGCTCCCCCGCGGGGTGGAGACCATCGGAGAAAGCTTCTCAATAGAGGGGCTTTCTGGATGTTGCAGTGAGGTACATGTTTTCCTACAGGTTTAAATAAGAGACGTGATTTGATCTTACAGCATTACTGATAAAAAATTCTCCGCTAACCATTGCATTGTTTGGATCTTTGATTTTATGAGAATGTGAATGTTTTCAGGAAGAATATCATGTGTTCTGATTTTATTAATTAGTTTCCGATCCTGTGACACCTTAATCATTGTGGATAGGTGCAGGAGGAGTATATAGGAAACTTTAATATATGTGATGCATGTCATGATTAAGGACCGAAACATGAGGGTCCGAAACGCGTAGACTATTTCCTGCACTTAAGAGTTGGAAGTTTTTACTGCACTGCAAATAAAGTACTCACTGTTGTTTAGAGCTGGACTTTTCACTCTTTTTTCAATTTCCAGGCAGCACCCGTGTCCAGGGTGATAACCGAGCTCACAACAGATGTAACAGGTGAGAGCTGCATTTGTTTTCTTTAGTAATTATTTTTGTATGGGATGGAATAGTTATGGATGTGACCCTCGTGGCTAAAGTTTTGGCTAAAGTTTTGAAAATGAAAAAAATTACTTCGGGAATTTGTAAACTCAAGGATATGAAAAAAACATTCTTGAAGCTTTGGCATAGTTTTCAGCTTAGATGTCCATATCAAATAGAACAGCTAGAGTATACTATGGCCTTGTACATGACATGGATAATAGTCTGTGAAGAACTGTCAAAGAGAACCAAGAAATCAGTATAAGGTCTAAGTGAGAGCACAGAGACAGATGTTGGGGTGGCTGAGGATTCTGACATAGGGTAAAAGTGACTGTCACAATGATGGTGAACACAAGAAATGAAGAAACACAATTAACCACAGCCCCCTCCTCCATCACCACAGCCCCCTCCTCCATCACCACAGCCCCCTCCTCCACCACCATAGTCCCCTCCACTAAAACCTCCATGACCCCAACTGTGGTGGTAATCGTGATTGGCAGTGTCCCGACCCCTGTGATAAGCCGAGGAGCCGCTGCTGCTGGACATTCTACTCAGTTGATATCTCTGTTCAGAAAAGGGGAAAAAAACAACATAAGATATAATTATCAAAAGAATAAAGAACAGAGTTCAGAACTTTTTTGTTGGGACCCCTAAAGGGATTTTTTGGTCTGGATGACATTATGTATAATAAGAGGGCTCCAACCTAGGGCTCATTTTGTTGCTCCATGTAGATCCTCACAGTTTTTTTCCTAGGACCATCCCTGGTATCTACAACTCACCATGTACACGAATGCAGCCAAGATAAGAGTTTTCAATGTAGCCTCCATGTCCATGGGAAACTGGAAAACAGCGTCACAAGATTTCTTTTCTCCCTCCGTGGTTATCGTGGCCACAGGACAAGATCCATTTACACTGAGTATCTGTGGAAAAGTTAGGGATATTGACTCAATGTTTTGACTTGGATATTTAACTGAAGTTAACGGCATACATTCATTCAAGGAAATCAAAGCATCTCTGCCTCAAGGATGCTTGCTTGTGTTCTTTGGTGATGGAACACCACACGGCACACCTTCATATGAATAATTCATGCATGGACCTTAATAAATGTTGTACCATGGATGATGCAACCATCAGAGAAAAAGAATCACTGTCTGCAAATGACTTTAAAGAAAGCAATGGGCCTCCTGCATTATTTGATGCCTTCAGATTTTAAACCTCACCTCAATAATTTTCTCAGAGCCTGATAAGGGCAGCTCAGCAGTGAACACAAGCTCTCCAAAGTTCATTCGGATGGAGACACTCATTTTCTGAGAAGAGTTTTGAATGTTGATGAAACCGATAGTGCACGCAGGAAAAACAGAGATCCTTACCTGGGGGAAAAGAAGACAACTTTTTGTGAATTAGACCCAGTAATCAGCTGGACACTGCGGGTCGGGCATCTGGTAGCTCTAGTGATCAGTTGTTATTGTTGGGAAAGTTATAGCTAGAGATGAGCGAATCGAAGTTGACAAAGTGGAATTCGATCCGAATTCCAGGGAAAATTTGATACACACCGAATCCGAATTTCCTCTCGCTTCATGGTAATGAATCACATTTTTTCCTAAAATGGCTGCTGAACATGTTAGGATATAGAGCAAGGAACTCTGTGAATGTGGGATTACCCAGCATGCTATGCATGCAGCCAATCAGCCCTATAAATATTCTCAGCCATCTAGGATGCTGCCATTTTCCGTGTACTTAGTGCAGGGAGAGATGTCAGCAGGCGCTAGGGACAGTGCTAGGAAAGACTTCATTGTGCTGAAAAAAAGATTTACAAGTGCAGGGAAAGATTATTCAAGGTGCAGGGAAAGGATAGGGAGGAATCATTCCACAGTATTGAAGCAGAAGAGGGACCAATAGGAGAGTGTACATCCTGGGTAATAGGAGTGATTCTATTACACCTTGCTGCACTGACTGGGGATCTAAATTGCCATTGTAGTGCTGTTTTCAGGTTTGCAATAGATGATACCTCTAATTCCAGCAAACCTTGCTTGTTATTGGGGTGCAAGTGCCATTAACAGGGGTGTATTACTAGGAAATATTTGTACGTCTTATTAGCCGTTGTGCGGTGCAGTTATATGTTCCAAAGCCCTTTTTGGCTTCTATTAGTGGAAAGAAATAAGGGCTTATTAGCCGTTGTGTGGTGAGGTTAGTAAGTGACAGCCTTTTTTGGGGTGTATTAATTTCCTATTTATTTATTTAATCTAACAGTATGTCAGACAGAGAAGTGACAGGCCCTGCACAGGGGACTGGCAGAGGCCTAAATATTTCTGGCACAGGCACAGGTCGCAGAAGAGTAAAGGGACGTGGCTTTCTGTATAATGTTTGTGCATAATTGTATTGGAACTGTCATTTGGCACTTTGGGCACTAGAGGGCGCTGTTTCCCCACACAGGTCAAGTGACTGCTGGATTTCAATATGCCGAGGAGCTGATGACTCATGCTTATGACTCATGCAGGCTGTTTTCTGAGAAGAACAGGAAGGAGAGAGTCAGACATCTTGGGAGGATGGTGTGTGTGAGACACAAGCCGGTCTCAACACGGCATTGGAGTGTCCTGCAGTGATCGTGGTGTTAGTAGAGCGGGACTGTCACCTGTTCCGTACCCAGTTCCTATCCTCAGGAGAAGGGATTGTCTCCAGCAGAGCTGGATGGAGCTTTGAAAGAAGGCCGCAGGTGTGCTTATAGGCCTGGAACTATCCTGATGAGAGACATCCTCTGTTACCAGATGGTATCAGGTCAGTGAACCCGGGTTTTGTTGTGTTCATCGCACTGTTTTAGTGGTACCTGAAGAATTTGAGACTGAGCTTGTACCTGCCATTAGTTAGATAGGTAGGATCTGTATTCGGCAGGCTGCCCGGGATTGTTTGCGGCACAGTATCGACTTTTCAGGCTCTGCTGTGTGCGCCATCGGTCAGGGTTGTTCCATTCCACGGCAGAGTATCGACTTTTCAGGCTCTGCTGTGCACGCCACCGAGTTAGGGTTGGCTAGCCGGACTAGGACAGGACTCAAGGGTGGGGAAATATTACCTTGTGTATTCTTACATCGTTATGTTGGTTGTCAATGTTTAGTAAAGTTTTATTGGTTACTAAAAGCTGGAGTTTGTGTCGCTTTTCTCGTCTTTGACTTTGTTGTATCCTGGGGAGCCCACCAAGGTACACAGCTTACAGCAGCAGGGGTCACTTCGAGAGGCCTGAGCTCCTGGTGAGATCTAGCGGTTGTGTCTTGACCAGCAACCCAGCAGTTCTTGAATGGTTGACTCGGTCATCCACTTCTTTCCAAGTGACACCAGACACCCCCAGCCAAGAGTTCATCAAAAACAACACTTAGTTGGCATGGCCGGGGATCAGGCCCTGTGCCCTCACTTGTCCTCAACCTACCTTGGCTTTTTTCTGTTACCTTAGCCAGAGAAGTATTATATGCTGTGGGATCAGCTCCACTATACAACGAGGATGAGATACTAGAGGACAGTCAGGAGCTACGGCCCAGCAAAGATCTGAAGGAGACATCCGCCGCTCCCTTTGGTGGGCGGGCAAATAGTGATGAGGAGAGTGGCGTGGGAGCTGGTGTTGCGAGCGGTTGTTATCTGATCGCAAATGGGAGCCAGGTGATGAAGGGGTTCATCGTCATCCGGAGAAGAGGGTGGCAGCGGACAGAGCACGTCGGGAGCGTGGCCGTGATTCAGCAGGGTGGCAGCAGTGGGAGGTCGGGAGCCAAACATGCCAAGGGTAGACCACCTTCTTCACAGGAGCCTACCTGCCCCAAAAGTAGTGGTCCAGGGGTTCACGTAGGCAGCGGCGGTAGCAGTCAGTCAGTGCGGAGTGTTGGGGGAAAAATCATCTACTCGGCGAAGTGGCAGTTTTTTGTTAAGCCGCTGGAGGAGGTGAACATGGCCATTTGCCGAATCTGTGGCAAAATATAAAGCGTGGCTAGGGTGCCAATGTTGGAACCACGCCCTGCGTCAACATATGCAGCGTCGCCATAAAGTGGCCTGGAAGAACCGTGGCTCCAATGTGGTGGTCCAGCCTGCCGTAGCAACTACTGCATCACCCAGTGGCACGCACCCAATTTCAGGCAGTCAAGGCTCCACCACCTCAACCGAAGAGAGCTGTCTGTTCTTCCTATCATCTACAGGTTCTGATGCTCCTGCTTCTCGCCCTCCTACTCCTCATCAGTTATTCTGTCAGCAATCGACCACCAAAGTGTTTTCCAAGAGACAACAGTATACGTGCATTCATCCAACGGCGCAGAAGCTGAACGTGCTCCCGGCCAAGTTGCTGGTGCTACAGTCTCTCCCTTTCCAAGTGGTGGACTCTGCACCTTTCAGAGAACTGATGGTTTGTGCTAAGACGAGGTGGAGAGTGCCAAGCCGTAATTTATTTGCCAAAAAGGCATTACCAGCCTTGCGCAAATATGTAGAACATAAGGTGGGCCAGTCCGTGAGCCTGTCGGTGTCTGCCAAAGTGCACGGCAGCTCCGACGTGTGGAGCTGTAACTATGGTCAAGGACAATATATGTCCTTCATGGCCCACTGGGTAAATGTGGTTCCTGCCCATCCAAATCAGACACTTGACTAGGTGACGCCGCTTCCGCCTCACCGTTGGTCCTGCGACAATGTCTGCCATTGCCTCCTCATCCTCCACCGTGTCCTCAGCCTCCACTGCAGGGACAATGCACAGTGCCCCACCAGCATACCACATGTGCAGGGCACGGTGGTGTCACGCTGTTCTGCACCTACTTTGCCTTGGCGAACAGAGTCACACAGGGGAGGAACTGCTTTGTGTTCTTCATCAAAATCGGAACCATGGTGACCGACAATGGGAAGAACATGGTGTCAGCGCTGCGTCAAGGAGGGATGAGCCATGCGCCTTGCATGGCACACGTCTTCAATGTGGTTGTCAAGAAGTTCCTGAAGTCTTTCACCCATCTGCAAGATATCCTAGAACTGGCCAGGAAAGTTTGCATGCATTTCAGCCACTCGTACACCGCAAAGCACACCCTCCTTGAGCTGCAGTGGCAGAATGGCATCCCCCAACATAGGCTGATATGCAACGTTTCCACGAATTAGAATTCCACCCTTCATATGTTGGACCGACTATACGAACAGAGAAAGGCCATAAACGATTTCTTGATGATCCAAGCGGACAGGAGTACAGGACGTGTGTAACTTCGATGTCAGCCAGTGGCAGCTCAAGCGTGGCACCTGCCGTTTGCTCAGGCCCTTTGAGGATGCCACGTTATTTGTCAGTCACCAGGACTTCGGGATGAACAATGTAATTCCACTGCTTCATATGTTGGAACAGATGCTGGTAAATCTGGCTGGTCAGGGGACTTGAGACATGGCGTCTACATCTCATGACTACATGAGCCCTGTCGGGGCTGAACTGGAGGAGGAGGACATTGGAGCACAAGCAATGTTTAGCGAAATGGGTGGTTTTTCTACACAGGTGACAGGAGAGGAGAAGCAGGAGCAGCCGGAGGAGCAAGAGGGAGATGAAGAAGATGAGGCAGATGACCCAGGCACACCATGGCAGTATGCAGAGGAGATGGAGGCAGGGAGTCCCTCTGATTGACTTGCGCAAATGGCCCACTGCATGCTCACTTGCTTGGGTAGTGACCGCCGAATTGTCACCATTTGGCAGAGGGATGACTTCTGGCTCTCCACCATGTTGGATCCTTGCTACCGGTCCAAAATGGGGGCCTTTTTTAGGGAGGACAAACTGAACTACTATAGAGTCATCCTATGTAGTCAGTTGTCCGCTGCCTATCTGTGCTATCGTCCATCCTCTCGCAGGTCTGACCAGGGGGGCCCTCTGCGCTCTCATTCCACTGCCATGGGTGCTGTGGCGTGGTGGGGGGGCAAAGCAGTACCAGCTCCATCAGCAGCTTTAGTGTAGAGTCGATGATGAGCAGCTTTCTTAACCTGCCTAGTGAAGAAACTACTCACCAGCAGCAGCAGCTAGGCCTGGAGCAGAACCAGAACCTGAACCAGCAGGTGGTGGCATACTTGGACAGAACCCTGCCACCCCACATTTAAGATCAGCTGGACTACTGGGCAGCCAAACTGGATTTGTGGCCGCAACTGGCTGAGTTTGCCCTGAAAAAGCTGTTTTGCCCTGCCAGTGTGGCATCAGAGCGGGTGTTTAGTGCGGCGGGGGCCATTGTTACCCCAAGGAGAACTCGCCTGTCCAAAATGTGGAGAGACTGACCTTTGTCAAGATGAATCAGGCGTTGATCAGCCAGGATTTCAACCCACCAATGCCTGATGATTCAGACTAGATCATCCATGCTGCCTCACCCAAACCTTGAAAAAAGAGACCAGTTTCTTCTGGATACCTGCCTCAGCTACTATTCTGATGCTGCCACCCGCCTGATGCCACACATCTGATGCCAAATGCTCCTTCTTACACCCACCATCGTCAGCGGGTAGTGTTATTGCCACCCACCTCCCCACTCTGTCACCAGGTCACTCTGTGGTCTCCTGATGCTGCTGCCACCTCACCACTCAGGTCTCCTCATGCTGCTGTTGCCACCTCCACACTATGTAATTGTGCCACTCTGCGTTCTCCTCATGCTGCTGCCAACTCACAACTATGTCTCTGGGCCACTCTGTGGTCTCCTTATGCTGCTGCCACCTCCAGACTATGTCACGTTGCCAGCATGTGGCCTCCTCATGCTGCTGCTGTCACCTCCACACTATGTCATGTTGCCACTCTGTGGCCTCTTCATGCTGCTGCCACCTCCACACTATGTCACTTTGCCAGTCTGTGGCCTCCTCATGCTGCTGCTACTACCTCCACACTCCTTCATTGTGCCACTCTGTGGTCTACTCATGCTTCTGCAACCTTCACACTATGTCACCTTGCCACTCTGTGATCTCCTCATGCTTCTGCCGCCACCTACACACTCTTTCATTGTGCCACTCTGTGGCCTCCTCATGCTGCTGCTACCTCCACACTATATCGCCTTGCCAGTCTTTGACCTCCTCATGCTGCTGCTGCCACCTCCACACTCTGTCATTGTGCCACTCTGTGGTCCCCTCCTGCTGCTGCCACTTCCACACTGTGTCACCTTGTCACTCTGTGGTCTCCTCATGCTGCTGCTAACTCAACACTATGTCATTGGGTCACTCTGTGGCCTCCTCATGCTGCTACTAACTCGACACTATGTCATTGGGCCAATCTGTGGCATCCTCATGCTGTTGCTGCCGCCACCTCCACATTATGTCACCTTGCCAGTCTGTGGCCTCCTCATGCTGCTGCCACCTCCCCACTAGGTCACCTTGCCAATCTGTGGCCTCCTCATGCTGCTGCTATGTCTACACTATGTCACCAGGCCACTCTGTGGCTTCCTCATGCTGCTGCTACCTAAACACTATGTAAATGGGCAACTCTGTGATCTCCTCATGCTGCTGCTGCCACCTCCCCACTATGTCACTGGGCTACTCTGTGGTCTCCTCATGCTGCTGCTTAACACTATGTCATTGGGCTGGTTTGTGGACTTCTAAATCGGTTCTCCCACCCTCCCCCCTCTATAACTGGGTCATTATTTTGCCTTTTTGGCCTGGTTGACATCATCATTTATTTGACCCTTCTGATCTGTCAGAATGAAGGAAAAATGTGTAGCAGCTGCAAGACCTGTACGGTCCTATCAGAATTGGCTTACGATTTGGTAGCCAAAAGCAGGAGTGGGTACAAAACACGGAAGACATGCAAATATTTCATTCACGTGTCATCTCTGTTTTGGATCCACTCCTGTTTTTTTGGCTTTATCAATACTGATTTATTACTGACCAAATACTGACCAAGTGAAGGCAGATGCTCAACAGACAGGATCCGTTTTTTTGGGGGGTTATTGTTCTGACGGATCAGAGGAAGGGCAAAATAATCGATGACGTCAAAACAAACTTACTATTGACACTCTACTTGTATAAGCGTTTCATAGAAAAGGTTCTGTTGTCACGGAAGGAGTACAGGAAACAAGACAACACAAAATGAATATACGACTCACTGGATCCAAAACTAAGGAACAAAAGGGAGACCCCTGCATCAGGCCTGGCTCTCTCCCTTACTGCTCAGCCTATGCGAAAATCCCAATGGTAGATGATCGCATATCCTTGTACCTCGACTGTATAACACCTGAACACCCTATAATAGTGAGGGGACACGACCACCGGCTCCCTACACTAGATACGGAGGGAGTCAGGGTCACCTGGGATCCAGCAAACAGAAAAACACAAATGAATGCACAACACTTATCTTGTAGAAGACTGAGAAGTAGGATCAGCATGCACACACACTCCAGGAAGTAATATAAACCGCAAACTGATGCACTATGGGGAGGAATTTAAAGGGATGCAATCAGTACAACTACATGACAGCCGAGAGAGGCTAACGAGATGAGGAACTGAAAGCAAAACAAAGGAAGCTCAAGGAGGAGGTTCTGAAAGGCATCTGTCAGAGCTTCTCAGATGTCTGGTGGTGACATCTGTAGACATCTATGTCGAATCAGCTGACGATGGTGTAAAAGGAGTGCGCTCATTGACGCTATAGTAGGATCTTGAGCCTCTGCACAGTTCTTTATACCTGGCGCTAACATCGACCTGTAAGGCTGAGCTCACACTTGATTTATTAGGTCAGTTTTGGCCCCTTAACTGCCCAAATAAGTAAAGTGTGCAGAGATTATAAGAACGACGCCTGTCATCTGCATGTCATACTGACTCACAGTATTGTTTCACTACCACAGCAGACTCCCTATGCATGTTACTGCAAGGCACAGTGTTCTACACCACTATACAGGCTCTCTGCAGCCAGAAAATAGCTGTTTTTTACTGTGATTTGCTGCAAATAAATTCGGATCGAATCAAATCTTTTAGGAAAATTCGGCGAACCGACTGAATCAAATTTTTGGGGAATTCGCTTATCTCTAGTTATAGCCTCTTCAGGGAAAATCTTGCTCAAAGAGGGGGAGTCTAGAGCTCCTATAATTTTCTTTTACCCTATGAGGGCATAATGCTGGTATTAAACAACTACAAGATCATAAAACCTTTATAGAGCTAGTGTCAATTTTGAAGGAAATAAACTAGTCATCTGCTTGTTTCCTGAATTCTGACTCTCTGGCACCTGTTAGTAAACCTACAAAAAAGTACCAAACTGCACACAACAAAATTAAAGGGAATCCGTCACCTCGTTCAAGTGTATATGACAAATAGCAATGCATTCTAGTTAATCAGGATTTGTCTACAACAAGATTAAAAAAATAAACGGTGATGTTAACCTCGTCTAACCATAATCTGCACAATACCTTTTTTCACCCCCACAGTGCCTTCCTCCATCTCCATAGTTCCCTCCTCCATATCCACAATCCTTTCCTCCATCTACACAGTTCCTCCTCTATCTCCACAATACCTTCTTTTTTGCCTCCACAGTCCCCTCCTCACCTTAACAGTTCCTTCCTTTATCTCCACAGTCCCTTCCTCTATCTCCACAATACCTATTTTTACCTCCACAGTCCCTTCCCCCATGTCCACAGTCTCTCCTCCATCTCCACAGTCCCTTCCTGAATCTCCAAACTACCTCCTCCATCTCCACAATTCCCTCATCCACAGTTACCACTCATATCTACTCAGTCTAGTAAATTTTGTTAAGTTTCCTTGCCGTGCCAGCACAGATTAACTACGCATACACAGAATATTTTAAACAAGGCACTCGGGAGCTTACATGACTGTATCCTCCACAGCAACCTCCCCCTGATTCCGCATACAGTGACACCACGTCCATCTGGTATGGATTTCGAAACCTTACATTGAAGCCTGGTCCACAGCACTCTAACTCCCGATGTATGGTGAAGAGAGTCTGCCCAGATCTGTTGAAGAAAGCTAAAGAATAATCTCAGTAAGTTTAGAGAATGTGAAGAGCGATGTCTCAGGTTACTTCCAAAAAGCAGAAAGGAAATGTGGTGGGCTTAGTTGGATTGGGGAGCAGTTGTCCTGATTCTTCTTAATCACTTAAAGAGTAACTGCACTTTTTTTTAAACTTTTCATATGTCATAGAGAGACATACTGCACACGTGTCAAAGGTTTTGCTTGGTCGGGGTCTAAGTACTGAGACCTTCCACCAATCCTAAAAAGAGGAGTTAGAAGTGATCGGCTGAGCAGAGGGTGGAGTGTATGCCTATGTGACAGGCTCCATGCGATAACCAATAAGCAATTTTCCTTATTATCCAGAAAGGCGATCATTAGTTAACCCTTTAGTGACCAGGCGTGAACAGGTCTGAATGGCCAGACACATTTTCGTGATTTCTCACGTGGTGGTTAATGGTTGTAACTTTTTATTTGTTTTGCGACAAATAAGACTTTTTAATTATCATTTTGTAATTCTTTTGGCGACTGTTTCTGTTATTGTGGGCATTTTTATTTATTTTCTTATTTTATTTTCTTACATTTTTTTTTTTTGGGCATGTAATATGCCCCCAAGAGCTCATTAAAGGGGCAGCATGTAAAAATTGTAAAACAAACAAATGAGTTGCTAAGGAAAGTTTGTCAAGTGTGCCTATATAGGCAGGAAGGATATTTCTGTCTGTCTAAGCAAATGTGACATCCATCAGTGTGGGAAAGCTGGATTACAAGTCTTGTGGATCTGTACGCACTATCAGGGAAATGTTACCCTTACATTATGCAAGTAAACAACTTTCTCAGGACTATGAAAGTCAATTCTTCCTAGCTATGGTACTATTTAGGAGTGAGGAGGGGGATTTATATTGGCAGATTTAGTATTCTACATTCCATATTACAGTTCCACGTTATAGTAACCCAGCTTTCCCAGGACCTTAAAAAGCAAATCTGTCTAGCTATGGCAATATTTATAAATGGTATATTTGTATCTACTACAGTTCCATATCCTTGTTACCCAGCTTTCCCAGGACCCTGAAAAGCAAACCTGCCTAGCTATGGCACCAGTGGTGTAACTAGAGTTCTATGGGCCCGAGGGCAAACTTTAAATTGGGACCCCCCCCCAGCTATATACGGGGGGGATGATCAGTGGTGCCGTGCCCTCATATGGCCTGCAAGGCACGGCGGTGCTCATGGTTATTATTGCCAATGTTTTGTCAGTTGCCCCCTCTCTCACTATATTTCATTTTGCCCTATATATTTCATTTTTTGCCCCTCTCTGTATATATTTCATTTATTTTGCACCTCAATATTTGCTGGCTGCTGCCGCCTGCCCTCGTTTGTTTGGCTCGGGCCCCCCCTTTCTAAATTCAGAGTCAGAAATTAGTGCTGCCGCCTGCTGCACCACTGATCATCCCCCCCATATGAATCCGGTGTGTGCCATACATTAAACAAAATAAAAATTACTGTTCCTCTTACTGCTCCCTATTCGTGGGCTGAGAGCTTAAGTCGCACAATCCTGTCGGCAGCACCGCCGCATCATTCCAGCTGTGATCCTGCGAGAGCGAGACCCGTGACCTCCCACGGCGGGTCTGTCTTGCACTGACAAGTTAGAATTGAGTGCAGCACGTTCGGGGCTGCGGGCGCCCTTTCCTGCAGAGCCCGGTCACGGTCGCACCCTCTGCAACTGCGATCATAACGCCCTATAATGGCACTGTTTAGGAGGATGAGGGGGATTTGTCTTGGTCGATGTAAAATATTGCATTATCTATTACAGTTCCACATGGTGTTAATCCCACTATCCAAGCACACTGAAAGCAAATCTTCCTAGCTATGGCACTATTTAGGAGTGAGGAGGGGGATTTATTTAGGTAGGCTTAATATTTATCAGTCCTTATTACAGCTCCACAGTCTTGTCACCCAGCTTTTCCAGGACCCTGAACCGCAAGGTGGCCTGGCTTAGAAATTTATCACTACATAACTAGGCAAATTTGGATTTCAGCAGTCTGGGAAAGTTGGGTAGCAAGCTCTGCAGAGATATATTGGAAGCCAAACTTGGTCCAGAATTTTTGTACTACTGGCACTATGGTCGGTACTGCATATATACTACAGCTGCTACTATTGTACTAGGACTGTATATAGCCAAATATTGTGGTGGTTTTGGCTGTATGTGGTGGCTGTATATATTTATATGCAGTAAGCTCCTGAGCTCCCTCTAGTGGTGACTGTATATATCTGAATTTAGTAAACTCCTGAGCTCCCTCTAGTGGTGGCTGTATATATTTATATGCAGTAGTCTCCTGAGCTCCCTCTAGTGGTGGCTGTATATATTTATATGCAGTAATCTCCTGAGTTCCCTCTAGTGGTGGCTGTATATATCTGTATGTAGTCATCTCCTGAGCTCCCCCTAGTGGTGTCTGTGTATATCTGTATGTAGCAAGATCTTGAGCTACCGCTAGGGATAGCTGTATATACTGTATCTGTATGCAGTAATCTCCTGAGCTGCCCTAATGGTGTCTGTGTATATATATATATATATATATATATAGAAAAAGAAAGTCCAACGGGAGCACCAGCCTGAAGAGTGGGTGCAATATCCAAAAGGGGGCAACGGCAATCCCCAATAATATAATCGAGAAAACAGGACTGCACTCCAAGTTTCTTGCGATTCTTTCTCAAGCTTGAGAAAGGCTCGCAAGAGCTGAAACGTCGCAAGATATGCCATAACATGGGTGAATAAAACTGCTTTGATTTTTCATCACAACTTGGAGTGCAGTCCTGTTTTCTCGATTTTATATATATATATATATATATATATATATATATATATATATATATGTAAGCAAAAAGCTCCTGAGCTTCACCTAGTGCTGGATGTATAGATCTGCAAGCAGTAATCTACAGAGCGCCTTCTAGTGGAGGCTGTACATATCTGTATGCAGAATCTCCTGAGCTCCCCCTAGTGGTGGCTCTATATATCTGTATGCCATAAGCTTCTGAGTTCTCCCTACTCGTGGCTGTATATATGTGTATGTAGTAATCTCCTGAGCTCCCCATAGTGGTGGCTGTATATATTTGTATGTAGTAATCTCCTAAACTCCCCATAGTGGTGGCTGTATATATCTGTATGTAGTAATCTCCTGAGCTCCCTCTAGTGGTTGCTGTTTATATTGTATGCAGTAATCTCCTGAGCTCCATCTAGTCATGGCTGTATATATCTATAAGCTGTAATCACCTATCTATAAGCTGTAATCTCCTGAGCTCCCTCTAATGGTGACTGTCTATACATGTATGCTGTAAGCTCCTGAGCTCCCTCTTGTGGTGGCTGTATATATATATATATATATATATATATAAATGAAAAAATTGGACTGCACTCCAGGCGTATCTTCAAACAATGTGTGTTTATTCACCCATATGTGGCATAGCGACGTTTCGGCTCCAACTGAGCCTTTCTCAAGCATTGGTGAGTAGTTAGTGACAAGTATATAAAGGTGTATCACAAATACAATCAATAAAATTACATAATTGATACTTTACAGATAATACCTGTAAGCGATGTACAAATGTGCAATAAAACATAACTTACATATGACATAAAGTGACTAGTGCTTCAACTGTTGACAAAATATTATATAGTGTCATATTGTACATAAAAAACCGAAAGATACATAATTAATTGCACATGCAACTTATCACCATCTCATTTATATATAGATTTGAGTGATAACCATGTGCAAAACATAGAAAGCTGATGAAAAAACCTGATAGAAGGATGTAGCCCACGTGTACTGTAGCGCCGATCGGCGCGTCCTCTGTGGTCCAGTGCGCAAGTCCCAGCCTACCAACGTCATCGACAGGAGACACATGCGAACATCAATCCAGTGTCGCCCGTCGATGACTGCGGTGAGTAACGCCTGCGCATTACTGTTGTCGCCAACTAGCGGCCATGTTACTCAAGGGAATCCTCTATGGGCAAATTTTTATTATTGTTTGTTTTTTCTACGTTGCCGGGAACATTCTATAAAAAAGGTTGCTATGGTTGCTTAACCAATCTAATACAGGGGGGCTGTGTTACCATCCTTTTCAAGACGGTAGACGCAGCACCATTGTTCCCACAGACACCCTCGGCATGTCAGTGTCGTCGGTCCTATGGGATCTTGCCCTGCTTCGTTTTGCAACCGTGAGGGGACTCCTCATTATAATAGAACGATGTCCATTAGTGACAATACCGGACCATGTAGAAAAACAAATAAATCGCTCTCCCTTAAATTATAGCCTGATGGGACATACGTCTGGAATCCACAGATAAAAAATCTATATAGCTCAACAGAATAATGTTCCTTGGGCTCATCATCCACTCGCAGGTTCATCAATCTTCCAAAGTATCGTCGGCATGAATATGTCTAAACGAACAATAGAAAAGTGTTAATTAAAGTGACTTACAAAAATGTGCATAAATACATTTCTTATTTTTCGTTTTTTCTTTTTTTATATAAAACCAATGAATCAGTCCTACACAGAAGATAATAAAAAGCGCACATCAATGTCATCTGAGGGCAAACTAACTACCTCACGTTATACCACCATATCTGTAATCAATATTTAAGCCCATTGGATGAAGGCTTTTTAAGGTTTGGATCCACTGCATTTCTTTTTTCTTTAATAAAGCTATCCGATCCCCTCCTCTACGTGGCATCGGAACATGATCTATGATCCAGCACCGGAGGTCTTTTTCTTTGTGTTTGAGTAGCAAAAAATGTCTAGGGACTGGTAAGTCCTTGCGTCCTTTTCTAATTGTGTGGCGATGGTTGTTTAACCTAGTTTTTAAATCCGTAGAAGTTTCGCCTACGTACAATATTTCGCAGGGACAGGATAATACATAAATTACAAAAGAGGTGTCACAGGTGAGGTGGAATTTTATGGGAAATACTTGACCAGTTTCAGGGTGTGTAAATATTTTAGATCTACGAATCAGGCCACAATTAACACAATGAAGACACGGGTAACAACCCGTGCCCGATGGTGCCAATGTGGTCTGTTTCATCCTTGATTTGGACCCAACATCGGCCCTAACCAATTGATCCCGGATGTTCCGAGGTCTACGGTAGGCACACAGGGGAGAAGTTGAAAATTCCGGTACCATTTTTAGGCAACTACCTAGTATTGGCCAATGTTTTTTTAAAATTTTATTAATAGGGTCACTGTATTCAGTGTACGTAGAAACAAACGTAATTCTTTTCTGCATGTCTTTGTTCACATTATTATGCAGCAAAGAATCACGATCCAAAGCTAGCACCTTCTGTTTCTGTTCATAGAGCAATTTGTTGGGGTAGCCCCGCTGTCTGAATTTGGTGACCATTTTGTCCACAGTATGATCAAGCACATCAGTATCCGACACGATCCGCTTCGCCCTCAAAAATTGCGAATATGGGAGGTGCTTGACCATACTGCGTGGATGGCAACTCTCATACCTCAGTATCACGTTCCTATCAGTGGGTTTTGTATATAGCAATGTGGTAAGTTTACCGTTGGAAATCACCACATTGGTATCCAGGAACTGAACTGAGGTATCAGAGTGTGTCAAGGTGAATTGTAAATCACTGTCTACTCCATTCAGGAAGTGGTGTAAATCCAGCAGTTGTTCCTCTGTACCTGTCCATATGAGGAAGATGTCGTCTATGTATCGCCACCAGCCCAAAATATAGTGGGCGTGGTGGGACCCATAGACGACATCCTCCTCAAAACGGCGCATAAATATGTTGGCATACGTTGGGGCCACATTGGACCCCATCGCCACGCCGCGTTTCTGGACATAAAAAGTATCCTGGAAAAGAAAATAATTGTGTTCAAGTACAATCCTTAAGAGTGAAATAATAAAAGAGCCCGCCTCGGGCGTCATTGATGACGCATCCAGCATGTTTTGGACCGCTGCAATACCCTTCTGGTGGTTAATAGAGGTATATAAGGATACGACATCAAATGACGCCAGAATTATCCTATCTGTCATATCCAAATTCACAGCCTTGAGCTTCCTCAAGAAGTCAGAAGTGTCCCTAATATAGGATTGGCCCCCTATGGAGAAGTTACGTAACACTTTGTCAAGGAAGACAGACACATGGCAAAACACCGAATCAGTACCAGAAACAATGGGGCGCCCGGGTGGGTCCACCATTGTCTTGTGCACTTTAGGCAAGACATAGATCACTGGTGTGATGGGGTGTGAAACTATGAGATATTCCCTGAGGCCCTCATCTATGATACCTGCCCGTGTTGCCTCTGTCAAACATTCATCAATTAAGTGCATAATAGAGAACTTAGGATCATATGTTAACTCTCCATAGACATTCTCATCTCCAAGTTGCCTTAAGATTTCTTTGATGTATTTGGGGGTGTCAAGTACTACAACGGCGCCGCCTTTATCGGCTGGTTTTATCGTGAGCTCTGTATTAGGGATGAGCGAACTCGAACTGTATAGTTCGGGTTCGTACCGAATTTTGGGGTGTCCGTGACACGGACCCGAACCCGGACATTTTCGTAAAAGTCCGGGTTCGGGTTCGGTGTTCGTCGCTTTCTTCGCGCTTTTGTGACGCTTTCTTGGCGCTTTTTGAAAGGCTGCAAAGCAGCCAATCAACAAGCGTCATACTACTTGCCCCAAGAGGCCATCACAGCCATGCCTACTATTGGCATGGCTGTGATTGGCCAGAGCACCATGTGACCCAGCCTCTATTTAAGCTGGAGTCACATAGCGCCGCCCGTCACTCTGCTCTGATTAGCGTAGGGAGAGGTTGCGGCTGCGACAGTAGGGCGAGATTAGGCAGATTAACTCCTCCAAAGGACTTGATTAACTGATCGATCTGCAGCTGTGGATCATTGAGCTGCTGATCCTCAATTGCTCACTGTTTTTAGGCTGCACAGACCGTTTGTCAGTCTCATTTTTCTGGGGTGATCGGCGGCCATTTTGTGTCTTGTGGTGCGCCAGCACAAGCTGCGACCAAGTGCATTTAACCCTCAATGGTGTGGTTGTTTTTTGGCTAAAGCCTACATCAGGGTGAAGCTGTCACACCAAGTGCATTTAACCAGCAATAGTCTGTTCATTTTTTGGCCATATACAAAATCAGGGGCAAGCTGCGCCTGTCACCAAGTGCATTTAACCCTCAATGGTGTGGTTGTTTTTTGGCTAAAGCCTACATCAGGGTGAAGCTGTCACACCAAGTGCATTTAACCAGCAATAGTCTGTTCATTTTTTGGCCATATACAAAATCAGGGGCAAGCTGCGCCTGTCACCAAGTGCATTTAACCCTCAATGGTGTGGTTGTTTTTTGGCTAAAGCCTACATCAGGGTGAAGCTGTCACACCAAGTGCATTTAACCAGCAATAGTCTGTTCATTTTTTGGCCATATACAAAATCAGGGGCAAGCTGCGCCTGTCACCAAGTGCATTTAACCCTCAATGGTGTGGTTGTTTTTTGGCTAAAGCCTACATCAGGGTGAAGCTGTCACACCAAGTGCATTTAACCAGCAATAGTCTGTTCATTTTTTGGCCATATCCCAGTCTAATTCTGTCACTAAATCCATACCGGTCACCCAGCGCCTAAATACTAGGCCTCAAATTTATATCCAGCTAAATCTGTCCCTAGTGCTGTAGCTGGGCGAGTTATTTAGTGTCCGTTCAAGCACATTTCTTGTTCTGGGTTGAAATACAATTCCCAATTTAGCAATTTCATAATTTAGTGGTTCCTGCTATATCAGAGCTATTTGAAATCTATCCCAAAAAGGGTATATAATATTGAAGGTGCACATAGGGTCATTCAGAATAACTTCACACACACCCGCTACTGTGTATTTCCAAGTCTAATTCTGTCACTAAACCCATACCTGTCACCCAGCGCCTAAATACTAGGCCTCAAATTTAAATCCCTCTAAATCTCTCGTTACCGTTGTCCTGTTGTAGCTGGGAAAGTTATTTAGTGCCCGTCAAAGCACATTTTTTGTTCTGGGTTGAAGTACAATTCCCAATTTAGCAATTTCATAATTTAGTGGTTCCTGCTATATCAGAGCTATTTGAAATCTATCCCAAAAAGGGTATATAATATTGAAGGTGCACATAGGGTCATTCAGAATAACTTCACACACACCCGCTACTGTGTATTTCCAAGTCTAATTCTGTCACTAAATCCATACCGGTGACCCAGCGCCTAAATACTAGGCCTCAAATTTAATTCCCTCTAAATCTCTCGTTACCCACCGCTGTACTGTTGTTGCTGGGCAAGATATTTAGTGTCCGTCAAAGCACATTTTTTGTTCTGGGTTGAAGTACAATTCCCAATTTAGCAATTTCATAATTTAGTGGTTTCTGCTATATCAGAGCTATTTGAAATCTATCCCTAAAAGGGTAGATCATATTGAAGGTGCACATTGGGTCATTCAGAATAACTTCACACACACGCTTCTGTGCATTTCCAAGTCTAATTCTGTCACTAAATCCATACCGGTGACCCAGCGCCTAAATACTAGGCCTCAAATTTAAATCCCTCTAAATCTCTCGTTACCCACCGCTGTACTGTTGTTGCTGGGCAAGATATTTAGTGTCCGTCAAAGCACATTTTTTGTTCTGGGTTGAAGTACAATTCCCAATTTAGCAATTTCATAATTTAGTGGTTTCTGCTATATCAGAGCTATTTGAAATCTATCCCTAAAAGGGTATATAATATTGAAGGTGCACATAGGGTCATTCAGAATAACTTCACACACACCCGCTACTGTGTATTTTCAAGTCTAATTCTGTCACTAAACCCATACCTGTCACCCAGCGCCTAAATACTAGGCCTCAAATTTAAATCCCTCTAAATCTCTCGTTACCGTTGTCCTGTTGTAGCTGGGAAAGTTATTTAGTGCCCGTCAAAGCACATTTTTTGTTCTGGGTTGAAGTACAATTCCCAATTTAGCAATTTCATAATTTAGTGGTTTCTGCTATATCAGAGCTATTTGAAATCTATCCCTAAAAGGGTATATAATATTGAAGGTGCACATAGGGTCATTCAGAATAACTTCACACACACGCTTCTGTGCATTTCCAAGTCTAATTCTGTCACTAAATCCATACCGGTGACCCAGCGCCTAAATACTAGGCCTCAAATTTAAATCCCTCTAAATCTCTCGTTACCCACCGCTGTACTGTTGTTGCTGGGCAAGATATTTAGTGTCCGTCAAAGCACATTTTTTGTTCTGGGTTGAAGTACAATTCCCAATTTAGCAATTTCATAATTTAGTGGTTTCTGCTATATCAGAGCTATTTGAAATCTATCCCTAAAAGGGTATATAATATTGAAGGTGCACATAGGGTCATTCAGAATAACTTCACACACACGCTTCTGTGCATTTCCAAGTCTAATTCTGTCACTAAATCCATACCGGTGACCCAGCGCCTAAATACTAGGCCTCAAATTTAAATCCCTCTAAATCTCTCGTTACCCACCGCTGTACTGTTGTTGCTGGGCAAGATATTTAGTGTCCGTCAAAGCACATTTTTTGTTCTGGGTTGAAGTACAATTCCCAATTTAGCAATTTCATAATTTAGTGGTTTCTGCTATATCAGAGCTATTTGAAATCTATCCCTAAAAGGGTATATAATATTGAAGGTGCACATAGGGTCATTCAGAATAACTTCACACACACGCTTCTGTGTATTTCCAAGTCTAATTCTGTCACTAAATCCATACCGGTGACCCAGCGCCTAAATACTAGGCCTCAAATTTAATTCCCTCTAAATCTCTCGTTACCCACCGCTGTACTGTTGTTGCTGGGCAAGATATTTAGTGTCCGTCAAAGCACATTTTTTGTTCTGGGTTGAAGTACAATTCCCAATTTAGCAATTTCATAATTTAGTGGTTTCTGCTATATCAGAGCTATTTGAAATCTATCCATAAAAGGGTATATAATATTGAAGGTGCACATAGGGTCATTCAGAGTAACTTCACACACACCCGCTACTGTGTATTTCCAAGTCTAATTCTGTCACTAAATCCATACCGGTGACCCAGCGCCTAAATACTAGGCCTCAAATTTAATTCCCTCTAAATCTCTCGTTACCCACCGCTGTACTGTTGTTGCTGGGCAAGATATTTAGTGTCCGTCAAAGCACATTTTTTGTTCTGGGTTGAAGTACAATTCCCAATTTAGCAATTTCATAATTTAGTGGTTTCTGCTATATCAGAGCTATTTGAAATCTATCCCTAAAAGGGTATATAATATTGAAGGTGCACATAGGGTCATTCAGAATAACTTCACACACACCCGCTACTGTGTATTTCCAAGTCTAATTCTGTCACTAAACCCATACCTGTCACCCAGCGCCTAAATACTAGGCCTCAAATTTAAATCCCTCTAAATCTCTCGTTACCGCTGTCCTGTTGTAGCTGGGAAAGTTATTTAGTGCCCGTCAAAGCACATTTTTTGTTCTGGGTTGAAGTACAATTCCCAATTTAGCAATTTCATAATTTAGTGGTTCCTGCTATATCAGAGCTATTTGAAATCTATCCCAAAAAGGGTATATAATATTCAAGGTGCACATAGGGTCATTCAGAATAACTTCACACACACGCTTCTGTGCATTTCCAAGTCTAATTCTGTCACTAAATCCATACCGGTCACCCAGCGCCTAAATACTAGGCCTCAAATTTATATCCCGCTGAATTTGAATACAATACATTGGGCCAAATAATATATTTGTTGTTGTGGTGAACCATAACAATGAGAAAAACATCTAGTAAGGGACGCGGACGTGGACATGGTCGTGGTGGTGTTAGTGGACCCTCTGGTGCTGGGAGAGGACGTGGCCGTTCTGCCACATCCACACGTCCTAGTGTACCAACTACCTCAGGTCCCAGTAGCCGCCAGAATTTACAGCGATATATGGTGGGGCCCAATGCCGTTCTAAGGATGGTAAGGCCTGAGCAGGTACAGGCATTAGTCAATTGGGTGGCCGACAGTGGATCCAGCACGTTCACATTATCTCCCACCCAGTCTTCTGCAGAAAGCGCACAGATGGCGCCTGAAAACCAACCCCATCAGTCTGTCACATCACCCCCATGCATACCAGGGAAACTGTCTCAGCCTCAAGTTATGCAGCAGTCTCTTATGCTGTTTGAAGACTCCGCTGGCAGGGTTTCCCAAGGGCATCCACCTAGCCCTTCCCCAGCGGTGAAAGACATAGAATGCACTGACGCACAACCACTTATGTTTCCTGATGATGAGGACATGGGAATACCACCTCAGCATGTCTCTGATGATGACGAAACACAGGTGCCAACTGCTGCGTCTTTCTGCAGTGTGCAGACTGAACAGGAGGTCAGGGATCAAGACTGGGTGGAAGACGATGCAGGGGACGATGAGGTCCTAGACCCCACATGGAATGAAGGTCGTGCCACTGACTTTCACAGTTCGGAGGAAGAGGCAGTGGTGAGACCGAGCCAACAGCGTAGCAAAAGAGGGAGCAGTGGGCAAAAGCAGAACACCCGCCGCCAAGAGACTCCGCCTGCTACTGACCGCCGCCATCTGGGACCGAGCACCCCAAAGGCAGCTTCAAGGAGTTCCCTGGCATGGCACTTCTTCAAACAATGTGCTGACGACAAGACCCGAGTGGTTTGCACGCTGTGCCATCAGAGCCTGAAGCGAGGCATTAACGTTCTGAACCTGAGCACAACCTGCATGACCAGGCACCTGCATGCAAAGCATGAACTGCAGTGGAGTAAACACCTTAAAACCAAGGAAGTCACTCAGGCTCCCCCTGCTACCTCTTCTGCTGCTGCCGCCTCGGCCTATTCTGCTGCTGCCGCCTCGGCCTCTTCCTCCGCCTCTGGAGGAACGTTGGCACCTGCCGCCCAGCAAACAGGGGATGTACCACCAACACCACCACCACCACCTCCGTCACCAAGCGTCTCAACCATGTCACACGCCAGCGTTCAGCTCTCCATCTCACAAACATTTGATAGAAAGCGTAAATTCCCACCTAGCCACCCTCGATCCCTGGCCCTGAATGCCAGCATTTCTAAACTACTGGCCTATGAAATGCTGTCATTTAGGCTGGTGGACACAGACAGCTTCAAACAGCTCATGTCGCTTGCTGTCCCACAGTATGTTGTTCCCAGCCGCCACTACTTCTCCAAGAGAGCCGTGCCTTCCCTGCACAACCAAGTATCCGATAAAATCAAGTGTGCACTGCGCAACGCCATCTGTGGCAAGGTCCACCTAACCACAGATACGTGGACCAGTAAGCACGGCCAGGGACGCTATATCTCCCTAACTGCACACTGGGTAAATGTAGTGGCAGCTGGGCCCCAGGCGGAGAGCTGTTTGGCGCACGTCCTTCCGCCGCCAAGGATCGCAGGGCAACATTCTTTGCCTCCTGTTGCCACCTCCTCCTTCTCGGCTTCCTCCTCCTCTTCTTCCACCTGCTCATCCAGTCAGCCACACACCTTCACCACCAACTTCAGCACAGCCCGGGGTAAACGTCAGCAGGCCATTCTGAAACTCATATGTTTGGGGGACAGGCCCCACACCGCACAGGAGTTGTGGCGGGGTATAGAACAACAGACCGACGAGTGGTTGCTGCCGGTGAGCCTCAAGCCCGGCCTGGTGGTGTGTGATAATGGGCGAAATCTCGTTGCAGCTCTGGGACTAGCCAATTTGACGCACATCCCTTGCTTGGCGCATGTGCTGAATTTGGTGGTGCAGAAGTTCATTCACAACTACCCCGACATGTCAGAGCTGCTGCATAAAGTGCGGGCCGTCTGTTCGCGCTTCCGGCGTTCACATCCTGCTGCTGCTCGCCTGTCTGCGCTACAGCGTAACTTCGGCCTTCCCGCTCACCGCCTCATATGCGACGTGCCCACCAGGTGGAACTCCACCTTGCACATGCTGGACAGACTGTGCGAGCAGCAGCAGGCCATAGTGGAGTTTCAGCTGCAGCACGCACGGGTCAGTCGCACTACAGAACAGCACCACTTCACCACCAATGACTGGGCCTCCATGCGAGACCTGTGTGCCCTGTTGCGCTGTTTCGAGTACTCCACCAACATGGCCAGTGGCGATGACACCGTTATCAGCGTTACAATACCACTTCTATGTCTCCTTGAGAAAACACTTAGGGCGATGATGGAAGAGGAGGTGGCCCAGGAGGAGGAGGAGGAGGAGGAGGAGGAAGAGGGGTCATTTTTAGCACTTTCAGGCCAGTCTCTTCGAAGTGACTCAGAGGGAGGTTTTTGGCAACAGCAGAGGCCAGGTACAAATGTGGCCAGCCAGGGCCCACTACTGGAGGACGAGGAGGACGAGGATGAGGAGGAGGTGGAGGAGGATGAGGATGAAGCATGGTCACAGCGGGGTGGCACCCAACGCAGCTCGGGTCCATCACTGGTGCGTGGCTGGGGGGAAAGGCAGGACGATGACGATACGCCTCCCACAGAGGACAGCTTGTCCTTATCCCTGGGCAGCCTGGCACACATGAGCGACTACATGCTGCAGTGCCTGCGCAACGACAGCAGAGTTGCCCACATTTTAACCTGTGCGGACTACTGGGTTGCCACCCTGCTGGATCCACGCTACAAAGACAATGTGCCCACCTTACTTCCTGCACTGGAGCGTGATAGGAAGATGCGCGAGTACAAGCGCACGTTGGTAGACGCGCTACTGAGAGCATTCCCAAATGTCACAGGGGAACAAGTGGAAGCCCAAGGCCAAGGCAGAGGAGGAGCAAGAGGTCGCCAAGGCAGCTGTGTCACGGCCAGCTCCTCTGAGGGCAGGGTTAGCATGGCAGAGATGTGGAAAACTTTTGTCAACACGCCACAGCTAACTGCACCACCACCTGATACGCAACGTGTTAGCAGGAGGCAACATTTCACTAACATGGTGGAACAGTACGTGTGCACACCCCTCCACGTACTGACTGATGGTTCGGCCCCATTCAACTTCTGGGTCTCTAAATTGTCCACGTGGCCAGAGCTAGCCTTTTATGCCTTGGAGGTGCTGGCCTGCCCGGCAGCCAGCGTTTTGTCTGAACGTGTATTCAGCACGGCAGGGGGCGTCATTACAGACAAACGCAGCCGCCTGTCTACAGCCAATGTGGACAAGCTGACGTTCATAAAAATGAACCAGGCATGGATCCCACAGGACCTGTCCGTCCCTTGTCCAGATTAGACATTAACTACCTCCCCATAACCATATATTATTGGACTCCAGGGCACTTCCTCATTCAATCCTATTTTTATTTTCATTTTACCATTATATTGCGAGGCTACCCAAAGTTGAATGAACCTCTCCTCTGCCTGTGTGCTAGGCCTAAATATATGCCAATGGACTGTTGCAGTGGTGGCTGACGTGAAGCCTCATTCTCTGCTATGACATGCAGACTGATTCTCTGTTACGGGACCTCTCTCCTCTGCCTGTGTGTGTGCTGGGCCTAAATTTATGACAATGGACTGTTGCAGTGGTGGCTGACGTGAAGCCTCATTCTCTGCTATGACATGCAGACTGATTCTCTGCTGACATGAAGCCAGATTGTCTGTTACGGGACCTCTCTCCTCTGCCTGTGTGCTAGGCCTAAATATATGCCAATGGACTGTTGCAGTGGTGGCTGACGTGAAGCCTGATTCTCTGCTATGACATGCAGACTGATTCTCTGCTGACATGAAGCCAGATTGTCTGTTACGGGACCTCTCTGCTCTGCCTGTGTGCTAGGCCTAAATATATGCCAATGGACTGTTGCAGTGGTGGGTGACGTGAAGCCTCATTCTCTGCTATGACATGCAGACTGATTCTCTGCTGTCATGAAGCCAGATTGTCTGTTACGGGACCTCTCTGCTCTGCCTGTGTGCTAGGCCTAAATATATGCCAATGGACTGTTGCAGTGGTGGGTGACGTGAAGCCTCATTCTCTGCTATGACATGCAGACTAATTCTCTGCTGACATGAAGCCAGATTCTCTGTTACGGGACCTCTCTCCTCTGCCTGTGTGTGTGCTGGGCCTAAATATATGCCAATGGACTGTTGCAGTGGTGGGTGACGTGAAGCCTGATTCTCTGCTATGACATGAAGACTGATTCTCTGCTGTCATGAAGCCAGATTGTCTGTTACGGGACCTCTCTCCTCTGCCTGTGTGCTAGGCCTAAATATATGCCAATGGACTGTTGCAGTGGTGGCTGACGTGAAGCCTCATTCTCTGCTATGACATGCAGACTAATTCTCTGCTGTCATGAAGCCAGATTGTCTGTTACGGGACCTCTCTGCTCTGCCTGTGTGCTAGGCCTAAATATATGCCAATGGACTGTTGCAGTGGTGGGTGACGTGAAGCCTGATTCTCTGCTATGATATGAAGACTGATTCTCTGCTGACATGAAGCCAGATTGTCTGTTACGGGACCTTTCTCCTCTGCCTGGGTTCTGGGCCTAAATTTATGAAAATTGACTCTTACAGTGGTGGGTGACGTGAAGCCTGATTCTCTGCTATGATATGAAGACTGATTCTCTGCTGACATGAAGCCAGATTCTCTGTTACGGGACCTCTCTCCTCTGCCTGGGTGCTGGGCCTAAATTTATGACAATGGACTGTTGCAGTGGTGGCTGACGTGAAGCCTGATTCTCTGCTATGACATGCAGACTGATTCTCTGCTGACATGAAGCCAGATCCTCTGTTACGGGACCTCCCTCCTCTGCCTGTGTGTGTGCTGGGCCTAAATATATGCCAATGGACTGTTGCAGTGGTGGCTGACGTGAAGCCTCATTCTCTGCTATGACATGCAGACTGATTCTCTGCTGACATGAAGCCAGATTCTCTGTTACGGGACCTCTCTCCTCTGCCTGTGTGTGTGCTGGGCCTAAATATATGCCAATGGACTGTTGCAGTGGTGGCTGACGTGAAGCCTCATTCTCTGCTATGACATGCAGACTAATTCTCTGCTGACATGAAGCCAGATTCTCTGTTACGGGACCTCTCTCCTCTGCCTGTGTGTGTGCTGGGCCTAAATATATGCCAATGGACTGTTGCAGTGGTGGCTGACGTGAAGCCTCATTCTCTGCTATGACATGCAGACTAATTCTCTGCTGACATGAAGACAGATTCTCTGTTACGGGACCTCCCTCCTCTGCCTGGGTGCTGGGCCTAAATATATGCCAATGGACTGTTGCAGTGGTGGCTGACGTGAAGCCTCATTCTCTGCTATGACATGCAGACTGATTCTCTGCTGACATGAAGCCAGATTCTCTGTTACGGGACCTCTCTCCTCTGCCTGGGTGCTGGGTAGTGTTGAGCGCGAATATTCGAAAAGCAAATTTTTTTCGGGAATATCGCAACTTCGCGATTTCGCGAATATTTCGAATATAGTGCTATATATTCGTAAAAACGAATATTCGTTTTTTGTTTCCCCCCCCCCCCACAAAATTACAGTACACATATAATTGATTGTTTCCCAAAGGTCCAACAGCTCAGATCTTACTCACATTGCCTAGAAAGTGATTGAGGCGCGAATCTTCGTAAGGCGATTTTATTAGCGCACATGCGAATATCGGCACGTCCCAGAACAGAGGCAAAGGGCTTTGCATTCATACATTAGTGAATTGAGTTGCGAATCTTCGTAAGGCGATTTTATTAGCGCACATGCGAATATCTACACTTGTCCCAGAACAGAGGCAAAGGGCTTTGCATTCATACATTAGTGATTGAATTGAGCTGCGAATCTTCGTAAGGCGATTTTATTAACGCAAATGCAAATATCTACACTTGTCCCCAGAACAGAGAGGCAAAGGCCTGTGCATTCATATAGTATAGCACCATATTCGCGAATACGTAGAACTTCGTAAAATTCGATTTACGAATATTCGTATTTTTTATTTTACTTTCCACCTTACAGATTACATTGATCTGTACTCTGTCAACTACTGTCATCACCCCCCACTGTATCTCGATTGATTCCCAAAAGTCTCACATTCCCTAGAAAGTGATTGAGGTGCGAATCTTCGTAAGGCGATTTTATTAGCGCACATGCGAATATCTACACTTGTCCCAGAACAGAGGCAAAGGGCATTGCATTCATACATTAGTGATTGAATTGAGTTGCGAATCTTCGTAAGGCGATTTCATTAGCGCACATGTGAATTTTGCATAGCATATGTATTATGCGATAATTCGAATTATCGCATATGCGAAATAATAACGAATTTGAATAATCGCGAATATTTTACGAATATTCTTTCGAATATTCACAAAATTTCGCGAATTCGAATATGGGACATGCCGCTCAACACTAGTGCTGGGCCTAAATTTATGACAATGGACTGTTGCAGTGGTGGGTGACGTGAAGCCTGATTCTCTGCTATGACATGCAGACTGATTCTCTGCTGACATGAAGCCAGATTCTCTGTTACGGGACCTCTCTCCTCTGCCTGTGTGTGTGCTGGGCCTAAATATATGCCAATGGACTGTTGCAGTGGTGGCTGACGTGAAGCCTCATTCTCTGCTATGACATGCAGACTGATTCTCTGCTGACATGAAGCCAGATCCTCTGTTACGGGACCTCTCTCCTCTGCCTGGGTGCTGGGCCTAAATATATGCCAATGGACTGTTGCAGTGGTGGCTGACGTGAAGCCTCATTCTCTGCTATGACATGCAGACTGATTCTCTGCTGACATGAAGACAGATTCTCTGTTACGGGACCTCTCTCCTCTGCCTGGGTGCTGGGCCTAAATATCTGACAATGGACTGTTGCAGTGGTGGGTGACGTGAAGCCTCATTCTCTGCTATGACATGCAGACTAATTCTCTGCTGACATGAAGCCAGATTCTCTGTTACGGGACCTCTCTCCTCTGCCTGGGTGCCGGGGCCTAAATATCTGAGAATGGACTGTTCCAGTGGTGGGTGACGGGAAGCCAGATTCTCTGCTATGGAACCTCTCTCCAATTGATTTTGGTTAATTTTTATTTATTTAATTTTTATTTTAATTCATTTCCCTATCCACATTTGTTTGCAGGGGATTTACCTACATGTTGCTGCCTTTTGCAGCCCTCTAGCTCTTTCCTGGGCTGTTTTACAGCCTTTTTAGTGCCGAAAAGTTCGGGTCCCCATTGACTTCAATGGGGTTCGGGTTCGGGACGAAGTTCGGATCGGGTTCGGATCCCGAACCCGAACATTTCCGGGATGTTCGGCCGAACTTCTCGAACCCGAACATCCAGGTGTTCGCTCAACTCTACTCTGTATCACTCTTTAGCTCCGTCAGTGCATGTACCTCAGCCACCGTGAGATTAGGAAATCTAAAACTCTCTGTACATGGGAGAGCCCTAAGAGATCCAATCTCATTTTTAACGGCAGAGATATATGCATCGACGGCGGGTTCATTCACAATTGGGTTAAAGTAACTTTTTTTAGACAAGTTAAACATTTTACTTGTAAACTCACTGGACATTGCTGTCTGTTCAACACCCTTACCCTGAAACCAAACCTTGAGTTTAATGGAGCGAAAAAAATTGCAAAGATCTGATTCAACATCTAGCCAATTGATCTTAGTATTTGGACAAAAAGATAAACCCTTAGATAAAACAGATAACTGTGCAGATGTCAATATTTTGGAGGAAAGGTTAATTACCGCTATTTCTTCTTTTTTTGTTGTATTTGAGTCCTGGTTTTCATGTTGCGGCCTTTGTTGGTCTCGTCTACGCCGGCGGCCACCTCTCCTGGTTCGTCTCCTTTTTCTGTATGAGAGTCGATTTTGTTCCCTAAAAAAACTTCTGCTTCCCCTTTGTGCATCTGGTTTTTTCTCACTTTTTGTTTGTCCCTCATGTTGTTGGATGTGGAATTGCCAGGTTGCCAGCCGTAGATGTCTCCTTTCTTATAGTCATCGATATCACGTGCCCATTTAATCCGTTTTCCATCCTCTAGTTCCGTCTGTAGCTGTTGTAATTGCCCCTTTAAATTATCCTTGAACTCTGCGACTTGCTCCTCAGTCATGTGTGTACTCAGCTGTTGTTCAATCTGTACCATATCAATGGTCAATGCAGTGACCTCCTCTTGTAAAAACTCAATGTTTAATAGTATGAAGTCCATGGAGTATTTATTTGACAGAGCTTCAAACCGCTTGCAATATGAATCACTGTGTGAGAATAAATTAGGACGGAGATGCGAGCGCATTCCTCTCGGAATACGCTGTTCCTTAAAATAATGCCCGAGGGTCGTCATGTGTAGTTTCAACGATAATGTCCGTCTTGACAAATTTTCATACTTTCTCTTGAGTTCCCTTAGTGATGGGGTAGTGAGGAAAACAGCATCTCCCTCGATACCACCGATGATACGCTCTGCATCCTCCCGTGTAAAGACATAGCCACTGGGTGCGTCAAATTGTGACATGTTGGTGAAACCAACAAAAAAACTTTGTAATAAAACTTGTAATAGAGAATGGTGTGCTCTGCCAGTAACACTTGATAATAGAAAAAGAAAAACCACAGGCGGCACCACCTAACGTACAAGGTGGGTGCAAAGTCCAAGTATGGCAGCAGGTGCTTACCCGATCGTACAAATGAAAAAATTGGACTGCACTCCAGGCGTATCTTCAAACAATGTGTGTTTATTCACCCATATGTGGCATAGCGACGTTTCGGCTCCAACTGAGCCTTTCTCAAGCATTGGTGAGTAGTTAGTGACAAGTATATAAAGGTGTATCACAAATACAATCAATAAAATTACATAATTGATACTTTACAGATAATACCTGTAAGCGATGTACAAATGTGCAATAAAACATAACTTACATATGACATAAAGTGACTAGTGCTTCAACTGTTGACAAAATATTATATAGTGTCATATTGTACATAAAAAACCGAAAGATACATAATTAATTGCACATGCAACTTATCACCATCTCATTTATATATAGATTTGAGTGATAACCATGTGCAAAACATAGAAAGCTGATGAAAAAACCTGATAGAAGGATGTAGCCCACGTGTACTGTAGCGCCGATCGGCGCGTCCTCTGTGGTCCAGTGCGCAAGTCCCAGCCTACCAACGTCATCGACAGGAGACACATGCGAACATCAATCCAGTGTCGCCCGTCGATGACTGCGGTGAGTAACGCCTGCGCATTACTGTTGTCGCCAACTAGCGGCCATGTTACTCAAGGGAATCCTCTATGGGCAAATTTTTATTATTGTTTGTTTTTTCTACGTTGCCGGGAACATTCTATAAAAAAGGTTGCTATGGTTGCTTAACCAATCTAATACAGGGGGGCTGTGTTACCATCCTTTTCAAGACGGTAGACGCAGCACCATTGTTCCCACAGACACCCTCGGCATGTCAGTGTCGTCGGTCCTATGGGATCTTGCCCTGCTTCGTTTTGCAACCGTGAGGGGACTCCTCATTATAATAGAACGATGTCCATTAGTGACAATACCGGACCATGTAGAAAAACAAATAAATCGCTCTCCCTTAAATTATAGCCTGATGGGACATACGTCTGGAATCCACAGATAAAAAATCTATATAGCTCAACAGAATAATGTTCCTTGGGCTCATCATCCACTCGCAGGTTCATCAATCTTCCAAAGTATCGTCGGCATGAATATGTCTAAACGAACAATAGAAAAGTGTTAATTAAAGTGACTTACAAAAATGTGCATAAATACATTTCTTATTTTTCGTTTTTTCTTTTTTTATATAAAACCAATGAATCAGTCCTACACAGAAGATAATAAAAAGCGCACATCAATGTCATCTGAGGGCAAACTAACTACCTCACGTTATACCACCATATCTGTAATCAATATTTAAGCCCATTGGATGAAGGCTTTTTAAGGTTTGGATCCACTGCATTTCTTTTTTCTTTAATAAAGCTATCCGATCCCCTCCTCTACGTGGCATCGGAACATGATCTATGATCCAGCACCGGAGGTCTTTTTCTTTGTGTTTGAGTAGCAAAAAATGTCTAGGGACTGGTAAGTCCTTGCGTCCTTTTCTAATTGTGTGGCGATGGTTGTTTAACCTAGTTTTTAAATCCGTAGAAGTTTCGCCTACGTACAATATTTCGCAGGGACAGGATAATACATAAATTACAAAAGAGGTGTCACAGGTGAGGTGGAATTTTATGGGAAATACTTGACCAGTTTCAGGGTGTGTAAATATTTTAGATCTACGAATCAGGCCACAATTAACACAATGAGGACACGGGTAACAACCCGTGCCCGATGGTGCCAATGTGGTCTGTTTCATCCTTGATTTGGACCCAACATCGGCCCTAACCAATTGATCCCGGATGTTCCGAGGTCTACGGTAGGCACACAGGGGAGAAGTTGAAAATTCCGGTACCATTTTTAGGCAACTACCTAGTATTGGCCAATGTTTTTTTAAAATTTTATTAATAGGGTCACTGTATTCAGTGTACGTAGAAACAAACGTAATTCTTTTCTGCATGTCTTTGTTCACATTATTATGCAGCAAAGAATCACGATCCAAAGCTAGCACCTTCTGTTTCTGTTCATAGAGCAATTTGTTGGGGTAGCCCCGCTGTCTGAATTTGGTGACCATTTTGTCCACAGTATGATCAAGCACATCAGTATCCGACACGATCCGCTTCGCCCTCCGCTTCGCCCCCTTTGAGGGCGAAGCGGATCGTGTCGGATACTGATGTGCTTGATCATACTGTGGACAAAATGGTCACCAAATTCAGACAGCGGGGCTACCCCAACAAATTGCTCTATGAACAGAAACAGAAGGTGCTAGCTTTGGATCGTGATTCTTTGCTGCATAATAATGTGAACAAAGACATGCAGAAAAGAATTACGTTTGTTTCTACGTACACTGAATACAGTGACCCTATTAATAAAATTTTAAAAAAACATTGGCCAATACTAGGTAGTTGCCTAAAAATGGTACCGGAATTTTCAACTTCTCCCCTGTGTGCCTACCGTAGACCTCGGAACATCCGGGATCAATTGGTTAGGGCCGATGTTGGGTCCAAATCAAGGATGAAACAGACCACATTGGCACCATCGGGCACGGGTTGTTACCCGTGTCCTCATTGTGTTAATTGTGGCCTGATTCGTAGATCTAAAATATTTACACACCCTGAAACTGGTCAAGTATTTCCCATAAAATTCCACCTCACCTGTGACACCTCTTTTGTAATTTATGTATTATCCTGTCCCTGCGAAATATTGTACGTAGGCGAAACTTCTACGGATTTAAAAACTAGGTTAAACAACCATCGCCACACAATTAGAAAAGGACGCAAGGACTTACCAGTCCCTAGACATTTTTTGCTACTCAAACACAAAGAAAAAGACCTCCGGTGCTGGATCATAGATCATGTTCCGATGCCACGTAGAGGAGGGGATCGGATAGCTTTATTAAAGAAAAAAGAAATGCAGTGGATCCAAACCTTAAAAGCCTTCATCCAATGGGCTTAAATATTGATTACAGATATGGTGGTATAACGTGAGGTAGTTAGTTTGCCCTCAGATGACATTGATGTGCGCTTTTTATTATCTTCTGTGTAGGACTGATTCATTGGTTTTATATAAAAAAAGAAAAAACGAAAAATAAGAAATGTATTTATGCACATTTTTGTAAGTCACTTTAATTAACACTTTTCTATTGTTCGTTTAGACATATTCATGCCGACGATACTTTGGAAGATTGATGAACCTGCGAGTGGATGATGAGCCCAAGGAACATTATTCTGTTGAGCTATATAGATTTTTTATCTGTGGATTCCAGACGTATGTCCCATCAGGCTATAATTTAAGGGAGAGCGATTTATTTGTTTTTCTACATGGTCCGGTATTGTCACTAATGGACATCGTTCTATTATAATGAGGAGTCCCCTCACGGTTGCAAAACGAAGCAGGGCAAGATCCCATAGGACCGACGACACTGACATGCCGAGGGTGTCTGTGGGAACAATGGTGCTGCGTCTACCGTCTTGAAAAGGATGGTAACACAGCCCCCCTGTATTAGATTGGTTAAGCAACCATAGTAACCTTTTTTATAGAATGTTCCCGGCAACGTAGAAAAAACAAACAATAATAAAAATTTGCCCATAGAGGATTCCCTTGAGTAACATGGCCGCTAGTTGGCGACAACAGTAATGCGCAGGCGTTACTCACCGCAGTCATCGACGGGCGACACTGGATTGATGTTCGCATGTGTCTCCTGTCGATGACGTTGGTAGGCTGGGACTTGCGCACTGGACCACAGAGGACGCGCCGATCGGCGCTACAGTACACGTGGGCTACATCCTTCTATCAGGTTTTTTCATCAGCTTTCTATGTTTTGCACATGGTTATCACTCAAATCTATATATAAATGAGATGGTGATAAGTTGCATGTGCAATTAATTATGTATCTTTCGGTTTTTTATGTACAATATGACACTATATAATATTTTGTCAACAGTTGAAGCACTAGTCACTTTATGTCATATGTAAGTTATGTTTTATTGCACATTTGTACATCGCTTACAGGTATTATCTGTAAAGTATCAATTATGTAATTTTATTGATTGTATTTGTGATACACCTTTATATACTTGTCACTAACTACTCACCAATGCTTGAGAAAGGCTCAGTTGGAGCCGAAACGTCGCTATGCCACATATGGGTGAATAAACACACATTGTTTGAAGATACGCCTGGAGTGCAGTCCAATTTTTTCATTTATATATATATATATATATATATATATATATGTATGTAGAAAGTACCTGAGCTCCCTCTAGTGGTGGCTGTATATATCTGTTTGCAATAATCTCCTGAGCTCCCTCTAGTGGTGGCTGTATATATGTATGCAGTAAGATCCTTAGTTCCACCTAGTGGTGGCTATCTATATCTGTATGCAGCTAGCTCTATTTCTGCCATTATAAACACAATGCACACAAAATGTACTGATAATTTTCTAATTAGGTTAGTGCAAAAATTTTACTTTTTATTGGGGGCCTATTTCTGAGTTTTGCTATGGGGCCTCATGATTTCTATATATGCCCCTTATCCAGATTATACTTTTTCACCTTCTTTCTGGAGGATAACTTCTTCTACCTACAGATAAAGAAACAGGGTCATGAGATAGATTAATTATTAGCACAACTTCCATCCCACCCACATGGATTGAAGTAAAACAATTTCCACCCCAATGTACAGGGATGAATGTCACATAAGATTTCTTACCTCCACAAGAAGCTTCAGTCCTGGGGGCACCACCGCCCTGGGGTTATAGAGCTGGTTCTGGTGGGATAGTGGAGGCATGCTCTGCCATTGAGGTTGGGTTTGAACAGGTCCAGAGTTCCAGGGATGTACTCTATAAATAGTAGCCTTGGTAACCACGGGCGAATCTAAATTCCCCACTGTCACGAGGGGAATGTAGAGACAAAGAGAGGGGTGGGGGCGCACAATAGGGTAGTACGTTCAACACAAACGAAATTGTTTGACAAATAGAGGTGCTCACCTTTAAGGGTTGTGCAAATATAGACACAACTCTATTGTAGATTTGTAGGTATATATAGACCTTTAGGATCCGTGAGTGCAGCCGCAGAAGAAATGTCTTTGGGATCGGAAGCCCAAACCCCCAAAGGATGCTTGTAGTAAGAGGAAATTCTGATCAGGCGCAAAATCACTGGTTCCAATATGTCTCTGTGGGTGAATCTTCTTTATTTACATAATAAGCAATTATGCATAAAACAACGCGTTACGGGCTCAAACTGTCCCCTTCATCAGGTTAGCATATAGTCACAATATCTAGTAGTAGTTATAGGTTTATATAGATAGAAAAAAACGCCAAAAAACGGGTTACCTGGGGGCTGCCCACAACTGGGAGGGGCTAGCCCCAGGTATACTATCACATATTCCATCAGCATATCAAAATATCAAAGTATATATCATTAGCTACCAAGGGTAATGAATTGGTACTGGCAGTATACGTAATTATGAGAAACTTAAAAAAGATAAAAGAAGTCAGGCCGGCAGGCTAGAGTCACATGACCGCTACACTGCGATCATGTGATGGGGGCAGGCCGGCTGCTGTATTCGGTGAGCGCCCAGCGCATGCGCTCAACTCCTCTGTGTTTTTCTTCTGTACGCAGCCTGGTCGTGTGATCGCTAGACCCGCGGTCACACGGCCGGTCTCCATGGTAGCAAAGACGCTAGTGAGCATCTCATCGGAGCGCATGCGCTCAACTCCTCTGTGTTTTTTTTCTCTGTACGCAGCCCGGTCATGTGGTCGCTAGACCCGCGGTCACATGGCGGGTCTCCATGGTAGCAAAGACACTAGTGAGCGTCTCATCAGAGCGTAGTGCCCGGGGGACCATCGGACACAGCGCATTATGGTCCTGAGGGGTCAGTATGTAAAGACTAACACCTGCATATATCTGGGAGTCCGCTATCCAATAGATTAGAGTGCATAAAGTACAATCATACCGTCACTGAATAAGACGATTAGTTCAATAAATAGATAAACTATAAAAGTATATAAAAAATATATACATATACAACTAAAAATGCTTCTGGGAATATATGTACCATTTCATGTACTTAATATATATTGCTTCATGCGCCTGATATATAAAAAAAGTGTATATACATATATAATCATATATAAAAATATATAAAAATACATACAAAGTGTACATATAAAAATATATATAAAACCATATATATGTATATGTGTCCATAAATAAGTAGTGGTGATATTACAATAAATATGAGGTTAAAATATCAACAATAAAAGATAATGCGAACAGCATGGGGGAGGGAAGGGGGAATAAATGAATACATAAATATCAGATACTGTTTCTACCTAGACTTTTATAAATTAATCTCAAATGCTTCGTTAAGGCCATAGGGACTCAAACTATTAAATTTAAAGATCCAGTACATTTCTCTGCGTCTAATGTACTGAGTATCTTTATACAGGTGGCTTGGAATTTGTTCAATAGGGGTCACCTAAATCCGGCTGAACTACCCTCATGGTGTTCTGCCGCATGTCTGGATACACTGTGTTTCCAGTATTTTTTCTTGATGTTAGATCTATGTTTATTTAATCTGTTTCGCAATGTTTGAATCATGCGCGCCACATACTGCAGGTGGCATGGGCACTCTAAGAGATATATGACGTGGTTAGAATCACAGTTTAGATTACTCATAATGGGGAATGACTCCCCACTAGCTCGGCTACAAAAAGTGGATTTTTGGCATATACTGGAACAGCATAGACATCTTTTATGTCCACACTTGGAGCTGCCTTTGGGGACAGTGGTGTCATGATTTTCAGTACTATATATAACTGGATTGAGTTTGCTGGGGGCAAGAATATTTTTGAGGGTACGAGCTCTCTTATACATCAGTTTCGGGAGCTCAGGAATAATTTGATTTAGAATGGTGTCTCTTTTTAGAATATGCCAGTGTTTTTCCAAAATGGCTTTTATCGACAGATGGTTTTGGTTGTAAGTAGTAATGAAATTACAACTATATCTCTCATTACTGTTGTCTTTCTTCTTTTTGGGTACTGGAATCAGACATTCATCTTGAGTGAGTCCCGCGGCCTTAGCTCTTGCTCCAGAAATGATATTGGTCGGATAGCCTTTTTGGCTAAACTTGGAAGCCAGAGCATCACATTGTTTATTGAAATCATCTCCGCGAGTACAATTTCGTCTTAGGCATTTGAATTGACTGAAAGGGATGTTCATCTTCCATTTTCTATAGTGTGTGCTCTTGAAGTCTAGATAGCTGTTACTATCAACCTTTTTAAAGAAGGTCCGCGTATTTATTTTATTGTCCTGGATAAAAATTTCTAGATCCAGAAATTCAATCTTTTTATTATCGTATGTGCCAGTGAAGGAGATTCCCCAGTCATTGGCATCAAGGTATGAAATAAAACTATCGATAGATGCTGGGTCCCCATTCCAAATAAAAATCAGGTAGTCTATATATCTACGGAAAAAAACGATGTTGTTGTTGGCCCAGAAGCTTGAGTGATATATGAACTTCTCCTCGAACGCCCCCATAAATAGATTCGCAAAACTGGGCGCAAAGCGTGTCCCCATTGCGGTCCCACGTATTTGTTTGTATATATCATTTTGGAATGTGAACACATTGTGCGTAAGTATAAATTCAATACCAATACAAACAAATACGCCGGACCGCAATGGGGACACGCTTGGCGCCCAGTTTTGCGAATCTATTTATGGGGTCATTCCCCATTATGAGTAATCTAAACTGTGAATCTAACCACGTCATATATCTCTTAGAGTGCCCATGCCACCTGCAGTATGTGGGGCGCACGATTCAAACATTGAATAAACATAGATCTAATATCAAGAAAAAATACTGGAAACACAGTGTATCCAGACATGCGGCAGAACACCATGAGGGTAGTTCAGCCGGATTTAAGGTGACCCCTATTGAACAAATTCCAAGTCACCTATATAAAGATACTCAGTACATTAGACGCAGAGAAATGTACTGGATCTTTAAATTGAATAGTTTGAGTCCCTATGGCCTTAACGAAGCATTTGAGATTAATTTATAAAAGCCTAGGTAGAAACAGCATCTGATATTTATGTATTCATTTATTCCCCCCCCCCCCCCCATGTTTTTTGCATTATCTTTTATTGTTGATATTTTAACTTCATATTTATTGTAATATCACCACTATTTATCTATGTACACATATATATATATATATATGGTTTTATATATGTTTATATGTACACTATGTATGTATTTTTATATATGTATATACACATATTTTTATATATCAGGTGCATGAAGTGGTATATATTATGTGCATGAAATGGTACATATATTTCCAGAAGCATTTTAGTTGTATATGTATATTTTTTATATATTTTTATAGTTTATCTATTTATTGAATTAATCGTCTTATTCAGTGCCGGCGTGATCGTACTTTATGCACTCTAATCCATTTGATAGCGGACTCCCAGATATATGCAGCTGTTAGTCTCTACATACTGACACCTCATGACCATACTGCGCTGTGTCCGATGGTCCCCCGGGCACTGCGCTCTGATGAGACGCTCACTAGCGTCTTTGCAACCATAGGGACCGGCCATGTGACCGCAAGTCTAGCGATCACATGACCGGGCGGCTTACAGAAGAAACACAGAGGAGTTGAGCGCATGCGCTAGGCGCTCACCGAACACTGCAGCCGGCCTGCCCCCATCACATGATCGCAGTGTAGCGGTCATGTGACTCTAGTCTGCCGGCCTGACTTCATTTATCTATTTTAAGTTTCTTATAATTACTCATACTGCCAGTATCATTTTATTAATTCACTACCCTTAGTAGCTAATGATATGTATTTTGATATTTTGATATGTTGATGGAATATGTGATAGTATACCTGGGGCTAGCCCCTCCCAGTTGTGGGCAGCCCCCAGGTAACCCGTTTTTTGGCGTTTTTTTCTATCTATATAAACCTATAACTACTACTAGATATTGTGACTACATGCTAACCTGATGAAGGGGACAGTCTGAGCCCCGAAACACGTTGTTTTATGCATAATTACTTATTATGCAAATAAAGAAGATTCACCCACAGAGACATATTGGAACCAGTGATTTTGCGCCTGATCAGAATTTCCTCTTACTGTATAAATAGTAGATACATAAATACCTCATATACACATGTACATCATATACAAGATGAGGAGTGCTGGATTCTTCTGAAGATTGGTACATAGTGGAGATGGGGCTCCAAAGCAAAAACTAAAATGCTAGTGCTGATGAGGTAGAGGGGTAAAGCTTGTTGCCTTCTCTTCCAGATGTTTCCTAATCACTAGATTGTGGTAATTTTGGGCGAGGGGCCAGTAATTAGGCAGAGGCTCGCGTCCATATGTCCCAGGTGCTGGGTGACCGTGTCAGGGTACACCAATTTGTCCAGGGTATTTAATTAGGTGGAAAAGCTGAATATATGCCCCAAGTGCAGGAAACCCTAACCACCACCATGTAACGTGGCCTTTGTCAGCTCTGACAATTGGTTGGTGATTGGTAATCTGAAGTTTATTGCGGTCAAATTATAAAATTTAATGATATCAAAAGATAACCACAGATTGTGGTCACTGGATCTGGCTTCCCATGTCCTACAGTCAACCAGCTTCTGATCAGCCTGGAATTGCAAGTACTAGGGCTGATACAGCGGATAATACATTGTCCTACAGAGAAATGGTTGACACCAGAGAGCAATGGAGAAGAAAATGTAACTGTACACAATACAGTGCATGTCTACAGGGGTATAACTATCAATTTGTTTCCCATTTGCTACTGGGCAACAAGCACTATCCTAAATCAGGTACCATAATGGAGGGGGCTAGTCTGACCTTTGCTATTGAATACCTTTATATACAGTATTAGTAGTGACTCCAGCTTAGCTACATCTTGTATTGGTCTCTGGGGTAGTCTGCCACTTACACTGCTGTGCTAACACCTTTCCCAAGGCAGTTTAATCACCAGATTCAGTTATTCAAATGTGATCAACAGCTTACTTTTATGATTGAAGCACAAGTCACCAGTAATTAAAGGGGTTTTCCAAGATTCTGATATGTCATTGGTATCTGATCACTGGAGGTCCCACACCTGGGACCACCGCCCATCAGCTGTTTGAGAAGGCCTCGGCACTCCGGCTTTTCCTTGCCATGTGAAATTACCTTCATCAAGGCACCTAGGTGCAGCTCAGGCTCATTCAAGTGAGTTGCAATAGCATGTGCAGTCACCATTAGCCTTGGCCTCCTCAAACAGCCCAGCTTTTGTCCCCCGCAGATCTTACATGAATTACTTATCCTAAGGATAGGCATCAGTATTTGAATCTCAGAAAACCTCTTTAATGCTAGAGATTTATTGTACAAGTTAGACAGATGACTATCAAAATGTCTCCAAGAAAGAAAAATACAACAAGTCCAGTACACCATGACCTGGAAGAATGAGAACGTTCATAGACATCCATGATTTATACTGCAGCTCAGCTCCATCAGGGCAGAGCTATGATCAGTGGTGGGAAGATAAGAGTAAGGACAGAATGATTATAAACTAACAGATGATTATCCAATATACTGAGAGTAGAGGTTCGATAACAAGCAGATGCAGCAGATCAAAGGGGACAGGACAGGGTTAATATTATTAGTAACCCCTCCCGTTTACATGTATGATAAGGATTAGTCTGGGATTCTGTAGTCTCAGTGATGCTTTCAGGCCAGTCTAATAAGATAAGTAGCAGGTGTCTTGATATGTTGGGGGAGATATAGCTACTAGGGATGAGCGAACTCGAACTGTATAGTTCGGGTTCGTACCGAATTTTGGGGTGTCCGTGACACGGACCCGAACCCGGACATTTTCGTAAAAGTCCGGGTTCGGGTTCGGTGTTCGTCGCTTTCTTGGCGCTTTTGTGACGCTTTCTTGGCGCTTTTTGAAAGGCTGCAAAGCAGCCAATCAACAAGCGTCATACTACTTGCCCCAAGAGGCCATCACAGCCATGCCTACTATTGGCATGGCTGTGATTGGCCAGAGCACCATGTGACCCAGCCTCTATTTAAGCTGGAGTCACATAGCGCCGCCCGTCACTCTGCTCTGATTAGCGTAGGGAGAGGTTGCGGCTGCGACAGTAGGGCGAGATTAGGCAGATTAACTCCTCCAAAGGACTTGATTAACTGATCGATCTGCAGCTGTGGATCATTGAGCTGCTGATCCTCAATTGCTCACTGTTTTTAGGCTGCACAGACCGTTTGTCAGTCTCATTTTTCTGGGGTGATCGGCGGCCATTTTGTGTCTTGTGGTGCGCCAGCACAAGCTGCGACCAAGTGCATTTAACCCTCAATGGTGTGGTTGTTTTTTGGCTAAAGCCTACATCAGGGTGAAGCTGTCACACCAAGTGCATTTAACCAGCAATAGTCTGTTCATTTTTTGGCCATATACAAAATCAGGGGCAAGCTGCGCCTGTCACCAAGTGCATTTAACCCTCAATGGTGTGGTTGTTTTTTGGCTAAAGCCTACATCAGGGTGAAGCTGTCACACCAAGTGCATTTAACCAGCAATAGTCTGTTCATTTTTTGGCCATATACAAAATCAGGGGCAAGCTGCGCCTGTCACCAAGTGCATTTAACCCTCAATGGTGTGGTTGTTTTTTGGCTAAAGCCTACATCAGGGTGAAGCTGTCACACCAAGTGCATTTAACCAGCAATAGTCTGTTTATTTTTTGGCCATATCCCAGTCTAATTCTGTCACTAAATCCATACCGGTCACCCAGCGCCTAAATACTAGGCCTCAAATTTATATCCAGCTAAATCTGTCCCTAGTGCTGTAGCTGGGCGAGTTATTTAGTGTCCGTTCAAGCACATTTCTTGTTCTGGGTTGAAATACAATTCCCAATTTAGCAATTTCATAATTTAGTGGTTCCTGCTATATCAGAGCTATTTGAAATCTATCCCTAAAAGGGTATATAATATTGAAGGTGCACATTGGGTCATTCAGAATAACTTCACACACACCCGCTACTGTGTATTTCCAAGTCTAATTCTGTCACTAAACCCATACCTGTCACCCAGCGCCTAAATACTAGGCCTCAAATTTAAATCCCTCTAAATCTCTCGTTACCGCTGTACTGTTGTTGCTGGGCAAGATATTTAGTGTCCGTCAAAGCACATTTTTTGTTCTGGGTTGAAGTACAATTCCCAATTTAGCAATTTCATAATTTAGTGGTTTCTGCTATATCAGAGCTATTTGAAATCTATCCCTAAAAGGGTATATAATATTGAAGGTGCACATTGGGTCATTCAGAATAACTTCACACACACGCTTCTGTGCATTTCCAAGTCTAATTCTGTCACTAAATCCATACCGGTGACCCAGCGCCTAAATACTAGGCCTCAAATTTAAATCCCTCTAAATCTCTCGTTACCCACCGCTGTACTGTTGTTGCTGGGCAAGATATTTAGTGTCCGTCAAAGCACATTTTTTGTTCTGGGTTGAAGTACAATTCCCAATTTAGCAATTTCATAATTTAGTGGTTTCTGCTATATCAGAGCTATTTGAAATCTATCCCTAAAAGGGTATATAATATTGAAGGTGCACATAGGGTCATTCAGAATAACTTCACACACACGCTTCTGTGCATTTCCAAGTCTAATTCTGTCACTAAATCCATACCGGTGACCCAGCGCCTAAATACTAGGCCTCAAATTTATATCCCGCTAAATCTCTCGTTACCGCTGTACTGTTGTTGCTGGGCAAGATATTTAGTGTCCGTCAAAGCACATTTTTTGTTCTGGGTTGAAGTACAATTCCCAATTTAGCAATTTCATAATTTAGTGGTTCCTGCTATATCAGAGCTATTTGAAATCTATCCCAAAAAGGGTATATAATATTGAAGGTGCACATTGGGTCATTCAGAATAACTTCACACACACCCGCTACTGTGTATTTCCAAGTCTAATTCTGTCACTAAACCCATACCTGTCACCCAGCGCCTAAATACTAGGCCTCAAATTTAAATCCCTCTAAATCTCTCGTTACCGCTGTCCTGTTGTAGCTGGGAAAGTTATTTAGTGCCCGTCAAAGCACATTTTTTGTTCTGGGTTGAAGTACAATTCCCAATTTAGCAATTTCATAATTTAGTGGTTCCTGCTATATCAGAGCTATTTGAAATCTATCCCAAAAAGGGTATATAATATTCAAGGTGCACATTGGGTCATTCAGAATAACTTCACACACACGCTTCTGTGCATTTCCAAGTCTAATTCTGTCACTAAATCCATACCGGTCACCCAGCGCCTAAATACTAGGCCTCAAATTTATATCCCGCTGAATTTGAATACAATACATTGGGCCAAATAATATATTTGTTGTTGTGGTGAACCATAACAATGAGAAAAACATCTAGTAAGGGACGCGGACGTGGACATGGTCGTGGTGGTGTTAGTGGACCCTCTGGTGCTGGGAGAGGACGTGGCCGTTCTGCCACATCCACACGTCCTAGTGTACCAACTACCTCAGGTCCCAGTAGCCGCCAGAATTTACAGCGATATATGGTGGGGCCCAATGCCGTTCTAAGGATGGTAAGGCCTGAGCAGGTACAGGCATTAGTCAATTGGGTGGCCGACAGTGGATCCAGCACGTTCACATTATCTCCCACCCAGTCTTCTGCAGAAAGCGCACAGATGGCGCCTGAAAACCAAGCCCATCAGTCTGTCACATCACCCCCATGCATACCAGGGAAACTGTCTCAGCCTCAAGTTATGCAGCAGTCTCTTATGCTGTTTGAAGACTCCGCTGGCAGGGTTTCCCAAGGGCATCCACCTAGCCCTTCCCCAGCGGTGAAAGACATAGAATGCACTGACGCACAACCACTTATGTTTCCTGATGATGAGGACATGGGAATACCACCTCAGCATGTCTCTGATGATGACGAAACACAGGTGCCAACTGCTGCGTCTTTCTGCAGTGTGCAGACTGAACAGGAGGTCAGGGATCAAGACTGGGTGGAAGACGATGCAGGGGACGATGAGGTCCTAGACCCCACATGGAATGAAGGTCGTGCCACTGACTTTCACAGTTCGGAGGAAGAGGCAGTGGTGAGACCGAGCCAACAGCGTAGCAAAAGAGGGAGCAGTGGGCAAAAGCAGAACACCCGCCGCCAAGAGACTCCGCCTGCTACTGACCGCCGCCATCTGGGACCGAGCACCCCAAAGGCAGCTTCAAGGAGTTCCCTGGCATGGCACTTCTTCAAACAATGTGCTGACGACAAGACCCGAGTGGTTTGCACGCTGTGCCATCAGAGCCTGAAGCGAGGCATTAACGTTCTGAACCTGAGCACAACCTGCATGACCAGGCACCTGCATGCAAAGCATGAACTGCAGTGGAGTAAACACCTTAAAACCAAGGAAGTCACTCAGGCTCCCCCTGCTAACTCTTCTTCTGCTGCCGCCTCGGCCTATTCTGCTGCTGCCGCCTCGGCCTCTTCCTCCGCCTCTGGAGGAACGTTGGCACCTGCCGCCCAGCAAACAGGGGATGTACCACCAACACCACCACCACCACCTCCGTCACCAAGCGTCTCAACCATGTCACACGCCAGCGTTCAGCTCTCCATCTCACAAACATTTGATAGAAAGCGTAAATTCCCACCTAGCCACCCTCGATCCCTGGCCCTGAATGCCAGCATTTCTAAACTACTGGCCTATGAAATGCTGTCATTTAGGCTGTTGGACACAGACAGCTTCAAACAGCTCATGTCGCTTGCTGTCCCACAGTATGTTGTTCCCAGCCGGCACTACTTCTCCAAGAGAGCCGTGCCTTCCCTGCACAACCAAGTATCCGATAAAATCAAGTGTGCACTGCGCAACGCCATCTGTAGCAAGGTCCACCTAACCACAGATACGTGGACCAGTAAGCACGGCCAGGGACGCTATATCTCCCTAACTGCACACTGGGTAAATGTAGTGGCAGCTGGGCCCCAGGCGGAGAGCTGTTTGGCGCACGTCCTGCCGCCGCCAAGGATCGCAGGTAGGGATGAGCGAACTCGAACTGTATAGTTCGGGTTCGTACCGAATTTTGGGGTGTCCGTGACACGGACCCGAACCCGGACATTTTCGTAAAAGTCCGGGTTCGGGTTCGGTGTTCGTCGCTTTCTTGGCGCTTTTGTGACGCTTTCTTGGCGCTTTTTGAAAGGCTGCAAAGCAGCCAATCAACAAGCGTCATACTACTTGCCCCAAGAGGCCATCACAGCCATGCCTACTATTGGCATGGCTGTGATTGGCCAGAGCACCATGTGACCCAGCCTCTATTTAAGCTGGAGTCACATAGCGCCGCCCGTCACTCTGCTCTGATTAGCGTAGGGAGAGGTTGCGGCTGCGACAGTAGGGCGAGATTAGGCAGATTAACTCCTCCAAAGGACTTGATTAACTGATCGATCTGCAGCTGTGGATCATTGAGCTGCTGATCCTCAATTGCTCACTGTTTTTAGGCTGCACAGACCGTTTGTCAGTCTCATTTTTCTGGGGTGATCGGCGGCCATTTTGTGTCTTGTGGTGCGCCAGCACAAGCTGCGACCAAGTGCATTTAACCCTCAATGGTGTGGTTGTTTTTTGGCTAAAGCCTACATCAGGGTGAAGCTGTCACACCAAGTGCATTTAACCAGCAATAGTCTGTTCATTTTTTGGCCATATACAAAATCAGGGGCAAGCTGCGCCTGTCACCAAGTGCATTTAACCCTCAATGGTGTGGTTGTTTTTTGGCTAAAGCCTACATCAGGGTGAAGCTGTGACACCAAGTGCATTTAACCAGCAATAGTCTGTTCATTTTTTGGCCATATACAAAATCAGGGGCAAGCTGCGCCTGTCACCAAGTGCATTTAACCCTCAATGGTGTGGTTGTTTTTTGGCTAAAGCCTACATCAGGGTGAAGCTGTCACACCAAGTGCATTTAACCAGCAATAGTCTGTTCATTTTTTGGCCATATACAAAATCAGGGGCAAGCTGCGCCTGTCACCAAGTGCATTTAACCCTCAATGGTGTGGTTGTTTTTTGGCTAAAGCCTACATCAGGGTGAAGCTGTCACACCAAGTGCATTTAACCAGCAATAGTCTGTTTATTTTTTGGCCATATCCCAGTCTAATTCTGTCACTAAATCCATACCGGTCACCCAGCGCCTAAATACTAGGCCTCAAATTTATATCCAGCTAAATCTGTCCCTAGTGCTGTAGCTGGGCGAGTTATTTAGTGTCCGTTCAAGCACATTTCTTGTTCTGGGTTGAAATACAATTCCCAATTTAGCAATTTCATAATTTAGTGGTTCCTGCTATATCAGAGCTATTTGAAATCTATCCCAAAAAGGGTATATAATATTGAAGGTGCACATTGGGTCATTCAGAATAACTTCACACACACCCGCTACTGTGTATTTCCAAGTCTAATTCTGTCACTAAACCCATACCTGTCACCCAGCGCCTAAATACTAGGCCTCAAATTTAAATCCCTCTAAATCTCTCGTTACCGCTGTACTGTTGTTGCTGGGCAAGATATTTAGTGTCCGTCAAAGCACATTTTTTGTTCTGGGTTGAAGTACAATTCCCAATTTAGCAATTTCATAATTTAGTGGTTCCTGCTATATCAGAGCTATTTGGAATCTATCCCTAAAAGGGTATATAATATTGAAGGTGCACATTGGGTCATTCAGAATAACTTCACACACACCCGCTACTGTGTATTTCCAAGTCTAATTCTGTCACTAAACCCATACCTGTCACCCAGCGCCTAAATACTAGGCCTCAAATTTAAATCCCTCTAAATCTCTCGTTACCGCTGTACTGTTGTTGCTGGGCAAGATATTTAGTGTCCGTCAAAGCACATTTTTTGTTCTGGGTTGAAGTACAATTCCCAATTTAGCAATTTCATAATTTAGTGGTTTCTGCTATATCAGAGCTATTTGAAATCTATCCCTAAAAGGGTATATAATATTGAAGGTGCACATTGGGTCATTCAGAATAACTTCACACACACGCTTCTGTGCATTTCCAAGTCTAATTCTGTCACTAAATCCATACCGGTGACCCAGCGCCTAAATACTAGGCCTCAAATTTAAATCCCTCTAAATCTCTCGTTACCCACCGCTGTACTGTTGTTGCTGGGCAAGATATTTAGTGTCCGTCAAAGCACATTTTTTGTTCTGGGTTGAAGTACAATTCCCAATTTAGCAATTTCATAATTTAGTGGTTTCTGCTATATCAGAGCTATTTGAAATCTATCCCTAAAAGGGTATATAATATTGAAGGTGCACATAGGGTCATTCAGAATAACTTCACACACACGCTTCTGTGCATTTCCAAGTCTAATTCTGTCACTAAATCCATACCGGTGACCCAGCGCCTAAATACTAGGCCTCAAATTTATAGCCCGCTAAATCTCTCGTTACCGCTGTACTGTTGTTGCTGGGCAAGATATTTAGTGTCCGTCAAGCACATTTTTTGTTCTGGGTTGAAGTACAATTCCCAATTTAGCAATTTCATAATTTAGTGGTTCCTGCTATATCAGAGCTATTTGAAATCTATCCCAAAAAGGGTATATAATATTGAAGGTGCACATTGGGTCATTCAGAATAACTTCACACACACCCGCTACTGTGTATTTCCAAGTCTAATTCTGTCACTAAACCCATACCTGTCACCCAGCGCCTAAATACTAGGCCTCAAATTTAAATCCCTCTAAATCTCTCGTTACCGCTGTACTGTTGTTGCTGGGCAAGATATTTAGTGTCCGTCAAAGCACATTTTTTGTTCTGGGTTGAAGTACAATTCCCAATTTAGCAATTTCATAATTTAGTGGTTTCTGCTATATCAGAGCTATTTGAAATCTATCCCTAAAAGGGTATATAATATTGAAGGTGCACATTGGGTCATTCAGAATAACTTCACACACACGCTTCTGTGCATTTCCAAGTCTAATTCTGTCACTAAACCCATACCTGTCACCCCAGCGCCTAAATACTAGGCCTCAAATTTAAATCCCTCTAAATCTCTCGTTACCGCTGTACTGTTGTTGCTGGGCAAGATATTAGTGTCCGTCAAAGCACATTTTTTGTTCTGGGTTGAAGTACAATTCCCAATTTAGCAATTTCATAATTTAGTGGTTTCTGCTATATCAGAGCTATTTGAAATCTATCCCTAAAAGGGTATATAATATTGAAGGTGCACATAGGGTCATTCAGAATAACTTCACACACACGCTTCTGTGCATTTCCAAGTCTAATTCTGTCACTAAATCCATACCGGTGACCCAGCGCCTAAATACTAGGCCTCAAATTTAAATCCCTCTAAATCTCTCGTTACCCACCGCTGTACTGTTGTTGCTGGGCAAGATATTTAGTGTCCGTCTAAGCACATTTTTTGTTCTGGGTTGAAGTACAATTCCCAATTTAGCAATTTCATAATTTAGTGGTTTCTGCTATATCAGAGCTATTTGAAATCTATCCCTAAAAGGGTATATAATAATTGAAGGTGCACATTGGGTCATTCAGAATAACTTCACACACACGCTTCTGTGCATTTCCAAGTCTAATTCTGTCACTAAATCCATACCGGTGACCCAGCGCCTAAATACTAGGCCTCAAATTTAAATCCCTCTAAATCTCTCGTTACCCACCGCTGTACTGTTGTTGCTGGGCAAGATATTTAGTGTCCGTCAAAGCACATTTTTTGTTCTGGGTTGAAGTACAATTCCCAATTTAGCAATTTCATAATTTAGTGGTTTCTGCTATATCAGAGCTATTTGAAATCTATCCCTAAAAGGGTATATAATATTGACGGTGCACATAGGGTCATTCAGAATAACTTCACACACACGCTTCTGTGCATTTCCAAGTCTAATTCTGTCACTAAATCCATACCGGTGACCCAGCGCCTAAATACTAGGCCTCAAATTTAAATCCCTCTAAATCTCTCGTTACCCACCGCTGTACTGTTGTTGCTGGGCAAGATATTTAGTGTCCGTCAAAGCACATTTTTTGTTCTGGGTTGAAGTACAATTCCCAATTTAGCAATTTCATAATTTAGTGGTTTCTGCTATATCAGAGCTATTTGAATCTATCCCTAAAAGGGTATATAATATTGAAGGTGCACATTGGGTCATTCAGAATAACTTCACCACACACGCTTCTGTGCATTTCCAAGTCTAATTCTGTCACTAAAACCCATACCTGTCACCCAGCGCCTAAATACTAGGCCTCAAATTTAAATCCCTCTAAATCTCTCGTTACCCACCGCTGTACTGTTGTTGCTGGGCAAGATATTTAGTGTCCGTCAAAGCACATTTTTTGTTCTGGGTTGAAGTACAATTCCCCAATTTAGCAATTTCATAATTTAGTGGTTTCTGCTATATCAGAGCTATTTGAAATCTATCCCTAAAAGGGTATATAATATTGAAGGTGCACATAGGGTCATTCAGAATAACTTCACACACACGCTTCTGTGCATTTCCAAGTCTAATTCTGTCACTAAATCCATACCGGTGACCCAGCGCCTAAATACTAGGCCTCAAATTTAAATCCCTCTAAATCTCTCGTTACCCACCGCTGTACTGTTGTTGCTGGCAAGATATTTAGTGTCCGTCAAAGCACATTTTTTGTTCTGGGTTGAAGTACAATTCCCAATTTAGCAATTTCATAATTTAGTGGTTTCTGCTATATCAGAGCTATTTGAAATCTATCCCTAAAAGGGTATATAATATTGAAGGTGCACATAGGGTCATTCAGAATAACTTCACACACACCCGCTACTGTGTATTTCCAAGTCTAATTCTGTCACTAAATCCATACCTGGTGAACCCAGCGCCTAAATACTAGGCCTCAAATTTAAATCCCTCTAAATCTCTCGTTACCGCTGTCCTGTTGTAGCTGGGAAAGTTATTTAGTGCCCGTCAAAGCACATTTTTTGTTCTGGGTTGAAAGTACAATTCCCAATTTAGCAATTTCATAATTTAGTGGTTTCTGCTATATCAGAGCTATTTGAAATCTATCCCTAAAAGGGTATATAATATTGAAGGTGCACATAGGGTCATTCAGAAATAACTTCACACACACGCTTCTGTGCATTTCCAAGTCTAATTCTGTCACTAAATCCATACCGGTGACCCAGCGCCTAAATACTAGGCCTCAAATTTAATCCCTCTAAATCTCTCGTTACCGCTGTCCTGTTGTAGCTGGGAAAGTTATTTAGTGCCCGTCAAGCACATTTTTGTTCTGGGTTGAAGTACAATTCCCATTTAGCAATTTCATAATTTAGTGGTTTCTGCTATATCAGAGCTATTTGAAATCTATCCCAAAAAGGGTATATAATATTCAAGGTGCACATTGGGTCATTCAGAATAACTTCACACACACGCTTCTGTGCATTTCCAAGTCTAATTCTGTCACTAAATCCATACCGGTCACCCAGCGCCTATATACTAGGCCTCAAATTTATATCCCGCTGAATTTGAATACAATACATTGGGCCAAATAATATATTTGTTGTTGTGGTGAACCATAACAATGAGAAAAACATCTAGTAAGGGACGCGGACGTGGACATGGTCGTGGTGGTGTTAGTGGACCCTCTGGTGCTGGGAGAGGACGTGGCCGTTCTGCCACATCCACACGTCCTAGTGTACCAACTACCTCAGGTCCCAGTAGCCGCCAGAATTTACAGCGATATATGGTGGGGCCCAATGCCGTTCTAAGGATGGTAAGGCCTGAGCAGGTACAGGCATTAGTCAATTGGGTGGCCGACAGTGGATCCAGCACGTTCACATTATCTCCCACCCAGTCTTCTGCAGAAAGCGCACAGATGGCGCCTGAAAACCAACCCCATCAGTCTGTCACATCACCCCCATGCATACCAGGGAAACTGTCTCAGCCTCAAGTTATGCAGCAGTCTCTTATGCTGTTTGAAGACTCCGCTGGCAGGGTTTCCCAAGGGCCTCCACCTAGCCCTTCCCCAGCGGTGAAAGACATAGAATGCACTGACGCACAACCACTTATGTTTCCTGATGATGAGGACATGGGAATACCACCTCAGCATGTCTCTGATGATGACGAAACACAGGTGCCAACTGCTGCGTCTTTCTGCAGTGTGCAGACTGAACAGGAGGTCAGGGATCAAGACTGGGTGGAAGACGATGCAGGGGACGATGAGGTCCTAGACCCACATGGAATGAAGGTCGTGCCACTGACTTTCACAGTTCGGAGGAAGAGGCAGTGGTGAGACCGAGCAACAGCGTAGCAAAAGAGGGAGGCAGTGGGCAAAAGAGAACACCCCGCCGCCAAGAGACTCCGCTGCTACTGACCGCCGCCATCTGGGACCGAGCACCCCAAAGGCAGCTTCAAGGAGTTCCCTGGCATGGCACTTCTTCAAACAATGTGCTGACGACAAGACCCGAGTGGTTTGCACGCTGTGCCATCAGAGCCTGAAGCGAGGCATTAACGTTCTGAACCTGAGCACAACCTGCATGACCAGGCACCTGCATGCAAAGCATGAACTGCAGTGGAGTAAACACCTTAAACAAGGAAGTCACTCGGCTCCCCCTGCTACCTCTTCTGCTGCTGCCGCATCGGCCTATTCTGCTGCTGCCGCCTCGGCCTCTTCCTCCGCCTCTGGAGGAACGTTGGCACCTGCCGCCCAGCAAACAGGGGATGTACCACCAACACCACCACCACCACCTCCGTCACCAAGCGTCTCAACCATGTCACACGCCAGCGTTCAGCTCTCCATCTCACAAACATTTGATAGAAAGCGTAAATTCCCACCTAGCCACCCTCGATCCCTGGCCCTGAATGCCAGCATTTCTAAACTACTGGCCTATGAAATGCTGTCATTTAGGCTGGTGGACACAGACAGCTTCAAACAGCTCATGTCGCTTGCTGTCCCACAGTATGTTGTTCCCAGCCGGCACTACTTCTCCAAGAGAGCCGTGCCTTCCCTGCACAACCAAGTATCCGATAAAATCAAGTGTGCACTGCGCAACGCCATCTGTAGCAAGGTCCACCTAACCACAGATACGTGGACCAGTAAGCACGGCCAGGGACGCTATATCTCCCTAACTGCACACTGGGTAAATGTAGTGGCAGCTGGGCCCCAGGCGGAGAGCTGTTTGGCGCACGTCCTTCCGCCGCCAAGGATCGCAGGGCAACATTCTTTGCCTCCTGTTGCCACCTCCTCCTTCTCGGCTTCCCTCCTCTTCTTCCACCTGCTCATCCAGTCAGCCACACACCTTCACCACCAACTTCAGCACAGCCCGGGGTAAACGTCAGCAGGCCATTCTGAAACTCATATGTTTGGGGGACAGGCCCCACACCGCACAGGAGTTGTGGCGGGGTATGAACAACAGACCGACGAGTGGTTGCTGCCGGTGAGCCTCAAGCCCGGCCTGGTGGTGTGTGATAATGGGCGAAATCTCGTTGCAGCTCTGGGACTAGCCAATTTGACGCACATCCCTTGCTTGGCGCATGTGCTGAATTTGGTGGTGCAGAAGTTCATTCACAACTACCCCGACATGTCAGAGCTGCTGCATAAAGTGCGGGCCGTCTGTTCGCGCTTCCGGCGTTCACATCCTGCTGCTGCTCGCCTGTCTGCGCTACAGCGTAACTTCGGCCTTCCCGCTCACCGCCTCATATGCGACGTGCCCACCAGGTGGAACTCCATTGCACATGCTGGACAGACTGTGCGAGCAGCAGCAGGCCATAGTGGAGTTTCAGCTGCAGCACGCACGGGTCAGTCGCACTACAGAACAGCACCACTTCACCACCAATGACTGGGCCTCCATGCGAGACCTGTGTGCCCTGTTGCGCTGTTTCGAGTACTCCACCAACATGGCCAGTGGCGATGACACCGTTATCAGCGTTACAATACCACTTCTATGTCTCCTTGAGAAAACACTTAGGGCGATGATGGAAGAGGAGGTGGCCCAGGAGGAGGAGGAGGAGGAGGAGGAAGAGGGGTCATTTTTAGCACTTTCAGGCCAGTCTCTTCGAAGTGACTCAGAGGGAGGTTTTTGGCAACAGCAGAGGCCAGGTACAAATGTGGCCAGCCAGGGCCCACTACTGGAGGACGAGGAGGACGAGGATGAGGAGGAGGTGGAGGAGGATGAGGATGAAGCATGGTCACAGCGGGGTGGCACCCAACGCAGCTCGGGT